>NW_021278465.1:0-3681 GCF_002162155.2 Triticum dicoccoides | reverse complement strand
AAAAAAATTCTAAAAATGCCAAAACAATTTTCGCCGTCTAAATAAAATATTTAGGACAAAGTGAACATTTTTCTGGCCTAAAAATGCAATTTTTTAAAACATGCATATTTTTCTAATTCAAATAAAATAGCAATAAAAATCCAAATAAAATAATTATTTGATTTTAACATTTTTCCTTCAATATTTCTTTTATTTTGGAGAAATCATCTTATCCCCTCTCTTTTATTTCAATATTGGAAATATTCAGAGGGAAAATGATTAAAACCAAAATGATCCTCTTTTCAAATGCGAGAAAATTCAAATATGAAAATAAACGAAATCCCCAACTCTCTCCGTGGGTCCTTGAGTTGCTTAGAATTTCTAGGATCCAACCAAATTGTAATTAAAATATGATATGCATATGATGTCCTATGTATAACATTCCAAGTTGAAAATTTGGGATGTTACACCCTATGCATAGATTACCCCAATATCACCGCGGGAATCTGCGAGTTGAATGCCAAAACATATATCAAGTGAATCAATACGATACCACATTGTCATCACGAGTATTCAATTGCAAGACATATATCAAGTGTTCTCAAATCCATAAAAATATTTAATCCGATTACAACAAAATCTCAAAGGGAAAAACTCAATTCATGACAACAAGATAGAGAGGGGAAAACATCATATGATCTGACTATATTAACAAAGCTAGTGATACATCAAGATCATGACATCTCAAGAACACGAGAGAGAGAGAGAGAGATTAAACACATAGCTACTAGTACAAACCCTCAGCCCCGAGGGTGGACTACTCCCTCCTCATCGTGGTGGCCGCCGGGATGATGAAGATGGCCACCGGTGATGATTCCCCCCTCCGGCAGGGTGCCAGAACGGGGTCCCGATTGGTTTTCGGTGGCTACAGAGGCTTGCGGCGGCGGAACTTTCCATCTAGGGCTGCCCTGAAGGTTTATGGAATATTTGGGATTTTATAGGGCGAAGAAGGGGTGCGGGAGGCCACCGAGGTGGGAACAACCCACCTGGGCGCGCCTGGGGGCCCAGGCGCGCCCTGATGGGTTGTGCCCCCCTCGGGGCACCCCCCAGGTGCTGCTCTGGCCCATCCTGGGTGTTCTAGTCCGTAAAAATTCTCCAAGGAGTTTCGGGGTGTTTGGACTCCATTTGATATTGATTTCCTGCTATGTAAAAAACAAGCAAAAAAACAGCAACTGGCACTGGGCATTGGGTCAATAGGTCAGTCCCAAAAAATGATATAAAGTTGCTATAAAATGATTGTGAAACATCCAAGAATGATAATATATTAGCATGAATACTTCATAAATTATAGATACGTTGGAGACGTATCAGCATCCCCAAGCTATATTCCTACTCGTCCTCGAGTAGGTAAATGATAAAAGAAATAATTTATGAAGTGTGAATGCTAGCAAAGTGCATAAGTTTGATCAATGAAAATTTCAATCACTTTTCCTAGCATCATAACAGCAAATCTTTTTCATAAAACTTCTCATGTTATAGTAGCAACCAATTCACATGTTAAGGTTCAAACAATGAATTCTCTTGAAACTCAACAACTTAGCTATGTTCTTAGTCACCAAGAAATTACAATTCAACTTATTCAATAGAGTCTAAGTAAGAGCTCCACATACTCAACCACCATATAGTCTTCTATGATTGCTAACACTCACCGCATACACATGAGAAAAACGTTTCAACCGGACACATAGAAAGATAGGGGCTTATAGTGTCGCATCCCAATGTATTCACCTATGGGTGATGTCAACAATAATAACTCATGCTACCCATATTTAGCTGGACATATGCGCCTAGATCTTTCCACACCACATGATGCTTGCCAAAGGAGAAAAATAAAAAGGAGTAGAGAGAAAAAACTTTGACTCTTTGCATAAAAGTAAATACATAAAGTAGAAGATAGGCCCTTCGCAGAGCGAAGCAGAGGTTGCCATGCACTTATTTGTTTGTATGCTCAACCCCTTAGTGCAAAAGAACGTCACGTTATATTGCCCCTTGTGCTAGCAACCTTTATTATGCAGTCATTCATTTTAATTCTTTGTTATCACAAGTTCGTACAACGCTCAATTTTCTCTTACACTAAATGATCTGACACTTTTAGAAGCAATTTTTATTGCCTTATTGCATCGATGACAACTTACTTGAAGGATCTTGCTCAATCCTTAGGTAGGTATGGTGGACTCTTGAAAATAAGATTTGGGTTTACGGGTTTTTGGATGCACAAGTAGTATCTCTACTTGGTGCGGAATTTTTTGGCTAGCAAAGATAGGGGGCAAGCACCACATGTTGAAGAATCTATGACAATATAACTTCTATGTGAATATGAACAAACATAAATCATTACTTGTCTTCCTTGTCCAACGTCAACAATTTTGGCATATAATATTTTGATGGGGGCTCACAATCACAAAAAATTTCCAAGATAGTGTATGTGCATGTGAAAGTTCTCTTCCTTATATTAATTATTCGTGAATTGCTTGTATGGCCAATATTGTGATTGTCAAGCCTCAAAATGTTTCACTTTCTAAACCCAATGTGAAGCTACCACTAGGCATGATATGATTTCAACTTCATGATATTCAATTCATTAAACAATTTACTCATAGGATATAAGTGAGCACTAGAGCAAATCCATAGAAAAGAGCTTCACTGACGGGATGTGAATCCCGCTTACCTAGCCTCCTATTTGAGGAATCTATTTTATTTAAAAACTTTCAGCTCTAAGTATTTTATTAAAACAGCAAGCACAATGAAAATAAAATGACATTCTAAGAATAGCACAACTCATGTGAAGAAGCAAAAAACATAGGCTCAACCGATACTAATCGATAATTGTTGATGAAGAAAGGTGGGATGCCTACCGGGGCATACCCAAGCTTAGATGCTTGATAATTCTTGAAATATTATCTTGGGGTGCCTTGGTCATCCCCAAGCTTGAGCTTTTGTGTCTCCTTAATTCTTCTCATATTACGGTTTTCCTAAATCTCAAATGCTTCATCCACACAAAACTCAACAATAACTCGTGAGATAAGTTAGTATAAATCAATGCAAAACCTTATCATTCTCTACTGTAGCAAATTACTAAAATCATTATTGAACATTGCATACTAAATGCCTCTGCATATTTAGTAGTCCTATCCTCAAATAACAAGCAAACATATGCAAACAATGCAACCATAACAGCAATCTGCCAAAACAGTACAATCTGTAAAGAATGCAAGATTCATCATACTTCCCTAACCCCAAAAATTATGAAACAAACTACACACTGTAGAAAATTATCATAGCTTATTTTGCAAAAAGTTTCAACAATTTATCACATTCTTACTTTTCTAGGGAATTTTTGCAACAGCGCTAAACTTTCTGTTTTGAAACAGCAACATGTAAACTTGCAAAATAAGCATGACAAAGGCTACCCTTGACATTTTTGTTGAAATAAAAGATGAAAAACATTATTATAAATAAAATCAAGCAAATCCTAACAAAATAAATTGACGCTCCAAGCAAAACACATATCATGTGATGAATGAAAACAAAGCTCCAAGTGAGGATACCGATAATGTTGGAGATGAAAGAGGGGGTGCCTTCCGAGGCATCCCCAAGCTTAGTTTATTGGATCTTCATTGAATATTACCTTGGGGGTTCCTT
>NW_021278464.1:0-3681 GCF_002162155.2 Triticum dicoccoides | reverse complement strand
AAAAAAATTCTAAAAATGCCAAAACAATTTTCGCCGTCTAAATAAAATATTTAGGACAAAGTGAACATTTTTCTGGCCTAAAAATGCAATTTTTTAAAACATGCATATTTTTCTAATTCAAATAAAATAGCAATAAAAATCCAAATAAAATAATTATTTGATTTTAACATTTTTCCTTCAATATTTCTTTTATTTTGGAGAAATCATCTTATCCCCTCTCTTTTATTTCAATATTGGAAATATTCAGAGGGAAAATGATTAAAACCAAAATGATCCTCTTTTCAAATGCGAGAAAATTCAAATATGAAAATAAACGAAATCCCCAACTCTCTCCGTGGGTCCTTGAGTTGCTTAGAATTTCTAGGATCCAACCAAATTGTAATTAAAATATGATATGCATATGATGTCCTATGTATAACA
This sequence comes from Triticum dicoccoides, assembly GCF_002162155.2. Lineage (NCBI taxonomy): Eukaryota > Viridiplantae > Streptophyta > Magnoliopsida > Poales > Poaceae > Triticum > Triticum dicoccoides. Next base: position 3,261 of record NW_021278464.1, on the reverse strand, counting down.
TTCCAAGTTGAAAATTTGGGATGTTACACCCTATGCATAGATTACCCCAATATCACCGCGGGAATCTGCGAGTTGAATGCCAAAACATATATCAAGTGAATCAATACGATACCACATTGTCATCACGAGTATTCAATTGCAAGACATATATCAAGTGTTCTCAAATCCATAAAAATATTTAATCCGATTACAACAAAATCTCAAAGGGAAAAACTCAATTCATGACAACAAGATAGAGAGGGGAAAACATCATATGATCTGACTATATTAACAAAGCTAGTGATACATCAAGATCATGACATCTCAAGAACACGAGAGAGAGAGAGAGAGATTAAACACATAGCTACTAGTACAAACCCTCAGCCCCGAGGGTGGACTACTCCCTCCTCATCGTGGTGGCCGCCGGGATGATGAAGATGGCCACCGGTGATGATTCCCCCCTCCGGCAGGGTGCCAGAACGGGGTCCCGATTGGTTTTCGGTGGCTACAGAGGCTTGCGGCGGCGGAACTTTCCATCTAGGGCTGCCCTGAAGGTTTATGGAATATTTGGGATTTTATAGGGCGAAGAAGGGGTGCGGGAGGCCACCGAGGTGGGAACAACCCACCTGGGCGCGCCTGGGGGCCCAGGCGCGCCCTGATGGGTTGTGCCCCCCTCGGGGCACCCCCCAGGTGCTGCTCTGGCCCATCCTGGGTGTTCTAGTCCGTAAAAATTCTCCAAGGAGTTTCGGGGTGTTTGGACTCCATTTGATATTGATTTCCTGCTATGTAAAAAACAAGCAAAAAAACAGCAACTGGCACTGGGCATTGGGTCAATAGGTCAGTCCCAAAAAATGATATAAAGTTGCTATAAAATGATTGTGAAACATCCAAGAATGATAATATATTAGCATGAATACTTCATAAATTATAGATACGTTGGAGACGTATCAGCATCCCCAAGCTATATTCCTACTCGTCCTCGAGTAGGTAAATGATAAAAGAAATAATTTATGAAGTGTGAATGCTAGCAAAGTGCATAAGTTTGATCAATGAAAATTTCAATCACTTTTCCTAGCATCATAACAGCAAATCTTTTTCATAAAACTTCTCATGTTATAGTAGCAACCAATTCACATGTTAAGGTTCAAACAATGAATTCTCTTGAAACTCAACAACTTAGCTATGTTCTTAGTCACCAAGAAATTACAATTCAACTTATTCAATAGAGTCTAAGTAAGAGCTCCACATACTCAACCACCATATAGTCTTCTATGATTGCTAACACTCACCGCATACACATGAGAAAAACGTTTCAACCGGACACATAGAAAGATAGGGGCTTATAGTGTCGCATCCCAATGTATTCACCTATGGGTGATGTCAACAATAATAACTCATGCTACCCATATTTAGCTGGACATATGCGCCTAGATCTTTCCACACCACATGATGCTTGCCAAAGGAGAAAAATAAAAAGGAGTAGAGAGAAAAAACTTTGACTCTTTGCATAAAAGTAAATACATAAAGTAGAAGATAGGCCCTTCGCAGAGCGAAGCAGAGGTTGCCATGCACTTATTTGTTTGTATGCTCAACCCCTTAGTGCAAAAGAACGTCACGTTATATTGCCCCTTGTGCTAGCAACCTTTATTATGCAGTCATTCATTTTAATTCTTTGTTATCACAAGTTCGTACAACGCTCAATTTTCTCTTACACTAAATGATCTGACACTTTTAGAAGCAATTTTTATTGCCTTATTGCATCGATGACAACTTACTTGAAGGATCTTGCTCAATCCTTAGGTAGGTATGGTGGACTCTTGAAAATAAGATTTGGGTTTACGGGTTTTTGGATGCACAAGTAGTATCTCTACTTGGTGCGGAATTTTTTGGCTAGCAAAGATAGGGGGCAAGCACCACATGTTGAAGAATCTATGACAATATAACTTCTATGTGAATATGAACAAACATAAATCATTACTTGTCTTCCTTGTCCAACGTCAACAATTTTGGCATATAATATTTTGATGGGGGCTCACAATCACAAAAAATTTCCAAGATAGTGTATGTGCATGTGAAAGTTCTCTTCCTTATATTAATTATTCGTGAATTGCTTGTATGGCCAATATTGTGATTGTCAAGCCTCAAAATATTTCACTTTCTAAACCCAATGTGAAGCTACCACTAGGCATGATATGATTTCAACTTCATGATATTCAATTCATTAAACAATTTACTCATAGGATATAAGTGAGCACTAGAGCAAATCCATAGAAAAGAGCTTCACTGACGGGATGTGAATCCCGCTTACCTAGCCTCCTATTTGAGGAATCTATTTTATTTAAAAACTTTCAGCTCTAAGTATTTTATTAAAACAGCAAGCACAATGAAAATAAAATGACATTCTAAGAATAGCACAACTCATGTGAAGAAGCAAAAAACGTAGGCTCAACCGATACTAATCGATAATTGTTGATGAAGAAAGGTGGGATGCCTACCGGGGCATACCCAAGCTTAGATGCTTGATAATTCTTGAAATATTATCTTGGGGTGCCTTGGTCATCCCCAAGCTTGAGCTTTTGTGTCTCCTTAATTCTTCTCATATTACGGTTTTCCTAAATCTCAAATGCTTCATCCACACAAAACTCAACAATAACTCGTGAGATAAGTTAGTATAAATCAATGCAAAACCTTATCATTCTCTACTGTAGCAAATTACTAAAATCATTATTGAACATTGCATACTAAATGCCTCTGCATATTTAGTAGTCCTATCCTCAAATAACAAGCAAACATATGCAAACAATGCAACCATAACAGCAATCTGCCAAAACAGTACAATCTGTAAAGAATGCAAGATTCATCATACTTCCCTAACCCCAAAAATTATGAAACAAACTACACACTGTAGAAAATTATCATAGCTTATTTTGCAAAAAGTTTCAACAATTTATCACATTCTTACTTTTCTAGGGAATTTTTGCAACAGCGCTAAACTTTCTGTTTTGAAACAGCAACATGTAAACTTGCAAAATAAGCATGACAAAGGCTACCCTTGACATTTTTGTTGAAATAAAAGATGAAAAACATTATTATAAATAAAATCAAGCAAATCCTAACAAAATAAATTGACGCTCCAAGCAAAACACATATCATGTGATGAATGAAAACAAAGCTCCAAGTGAGGATACCGATAATGTTGGAGATGAAAGAGGGGGTGCCTTCCGAGGCATCCCCAAGCTTAGTTTATTGGATCTTCATTGAATATTACCTTGGGGGTTCCTT
>NW_021278463.1:0-938 GCF_002162155.2 Triticum dicoccoides | reverse complement strand
TAACCCTTCTGAAGGTGGAATGTTGTAACGCTTTCCGCTTCCCCCGGCCCTCTTTTAGTGCACGCTCTCTGTTATATTAATGGTTACCCATTTAGATTTTGATTTTTCACAAGATCTGCCAAATATATGATTTAAGGTGGAGTTCATTCGGTTTCTTGACAAGAAAGTGTGCTCTAGCCAAACAAATCAGTGGTGTTGCTTCAAAGCAATGCCGAACCTGGAGAGCCACCCTGGCATCTATCAATTCTACATCATAACTGAAGAAATTATTTTGAATTTACCAGCTATGATCAATGCAGCTAGGGCCGGCAACATCTATCTATAGTGATACTCCTTTGTTTGTACTAGTAATTTTGTTTGTACCCTTTCTTTTTTTTTCAACCGTAAAAATGGATGTTTGGAACCGGGTCCGTTCTACTTCCTCCCTCCGTGTACACGGATCTTTTTTCAACCTGATACTAGAGGCGACACGCAGCAGGGTGATTTTGCGGATTCGCAAGTTTAGAAACGGGCAAAGGCCGCCCATTTGTAACCCTTCTGAAGGTGGAATGTTGTAACGCTTTCCGCTTCCCCCGGCCCTCTTTTAGTGCACGCTCTCTGTTATATTAATGGTTACCCATTTAGATTTTGATTTTTCACAAGATCTGCCAAATATATGATTTAAGGTGGAGTTCATTCGGTTTCTTGACAAGAAAATGTGCTCTAGCCAAACAAATCAGTGGTGTTGCTTCAAAGCAATGCCGAACCTGGAGAGCCACCCTGGCATCTATCAATTCTACATCATAACTGAAGAAATTATTTTGAATTTACCAGCTATGATCAATGCAGCTAGGGCCGGCAACATCTATGTATAGTGATACTCCTTTGTTTGTACTAGTAATTTTGTTTGTACCCTTTCTTTTTTTTTCAACCGTAAAAATGGATGTTTGGAACCGGGT
>NW_021278462.1:0-2098 GCF_002162155.2 Triticum dicoccoides | reverse complement strand
CTGATGAAAGAGTAAACATGATGCAACACTCTAATGCATGACTAGCTAGGGTGTGACAACTCACCCCCACTCAAAAGAATCTCGTCCCGAGATTTGGGTTCCTCCGGAAAGAAGGCGGGGTACTCGAGTCGAAGACGATCCTCCCTTTCCCAAGTTGCTTCATCCTCAGAATGGTGCGACCATTGTACTTTGAGGAACTTGATGTTCTGGCGTCGAGTGGTACGCTCGGCCTGATCGAGGATACGAATGGGGTACTCTCGATATGTAAGATTATCCTGGAGATCAAGCGTTTCGTGGTCCACTTCACGGATAGGATCCGAGAAGCAACGCCTGAGTTGAGAAACGTGGAAGACATCGTGGACTCTGGAGAGATGCGGAGGTAGTTCCAACTGGTAGGCAACTTCTCCTCGTTTGGCGAGAATGCGAAAACGTCCAATGTAACGAGGAGCCAATTTGCCTTTGATACCGAAACGATGGGTTCCCTTCAGAGGGGTGACCCGAAGATAAGCCTTCTCGTCAACCTCGAAAGTCATAGCCTTATGTTTTTGGTCATATTGACTCTTTTGACGAGATTGGGCTGTTTTCAACTTTTCACGAACGATGCGAACTTGTTCTTCTGCTTCCTGAATCATATCCGGGCCAAAGAATTGTCTTTCCCCGGTCTCTGACCAGTTAAGGGGTGTTCGACACCGTCGTCCATAGAGAACTTCAAAAGGGGCTTTACCCAAGCTAGATTGATAGCTGTTGTTATAAGCGAATTCGGCAAATGGAAGGCACTTCTCCCAATCCATTCCGAATGAGATAACAGAGGCTCGAAGCATGTCTTCTAGAATCTGGTTGACGCGTTCCACTTGACCGCTCGACTGAGGGTGGAAGGCGGTGCTAAAGGAGAGACGGGTTCCCATAGCATTTTGGAAACTTTCCCAAAATCGAGAGGTGAAAAGACTGCCTCGATCCGAGTTAATTTCCAAAGGAACACCATGGAGGGACACTATTCGGGAGATGTATAAGTCTGCCAATTGACTAGGGGTCATACTCTCACGAACAGGTAAGAAATGGGCTACTTTGGAAAGACGATCGACAACGACAAAGATAGCATTATTCCCTCTCTTGGTCCTGGGAAAACCGGTAATGAAATCCATACTGATTTTATCCCATTTCCATTCAGGAATAGCTAAGGGTTGAAGGGTGCCAGCAGGCCGTTGATGCTCTGCTTTAACACGACGACAGACGTCGCAATTTGCAACATACTGAGCAATTTCTCTCTTCATCCTAGTCCACCAGAACCTCTGGCGTAGGTCCTGATACATCTTAGTACTACCGGGATGAATGGTGAGAGGAGATTCATGTGCCTCCTTAAGGATCAACTGCCGTAGATGCTGGTTCTTGGGAACCACTAGACGGTTCTCAAAGTACACAACACCATGATCATTTGTGGAGAAACAACTAGCACCTCCGTTAGCAATGTTCTCTTTGATTTTAGATATTCCCTTATCTCGCTTCTGGGCAGCAATGATTTGATCCGTAAGAGTAGGTTTCGCCACCAAGGTGGAAAGAAATCCTTGAGGAACAATGTGAAGGTTAAGATTCCGAAATTCCTCATGGAGAAGCGGTTGTCTTTGTTGTAACATCAGATTGTTACAATAAGATTTACGACTTAGCGCATCAGCCATGACGTTGGCTTTCTCTGGGGTGTAGGTTATTCCTAAGTCGAAATCTGTGATCAACTCGACCCAACGTCTTTGCCTGAGATTCAAATCCGGTTGGGTGAAGATGTACTTCAGACTTTGGTGATCAGTGAATATTTCGCAACGATTACCGAGGAGGTAATGTCGCCAGGTCTTAAGTGCATAGACTACGGCTGCAAGCTCTAGATCATGAGTAGGATAATTCTCCTCATGTGGGTGCAATTGCCGTGAAGCGTAGGCAATTACGTGTCGATCTTGCATGAGAATGCAACCTAGTCCTTGTCGCGAGGCGTCGCAGTAGATAACAAAGTCCTTAGAGAAGTCTGGCGGTACCAGTACGGGAGCAGAAGTCAGGCGTCTTTTCAGTTCCTGAAAGCTGTGCTCACATTGTGGAGTCCACTCGAACTTCT
>NW_021278461.1:0-1135 GCF_002162155.2 Triticum dicoccoides | reverse complement strand
GCTCGATTCCGCCGGAGCCGAGAGCTCATCGCCGCCGGCCATGATGCCTCCGTCGTTTTAGCCACCACAGCCCGTGCCTGAGTGTGTCAACGCGTTCGGTGCCCTCCCAGGAGCACGCAGATCCCACCAGCTCCTCCTCCCGAGCACCCTAACGCCGAGCCCAAACTAACCCGAGCTCCGGCCGCCGCTGCCGAGCTCGCCGCCGTCAGCCCCGGCCGCCCCGCGACCTTCCGCTGCCTCCGCTGGATGCGCAGGAGCACGGGCTCCCTCCTGGTGCCCTCAGGGTGCCCAACCGCAGCCTGTAGCGCCGTCCCGAGCAACTCCGGCGAGGTCTCGCCGTCGCCGTGGTCGCCGGCGTCACTAGCTGACGTGGAGCATTAGGTTAGGTGCTAATCACTCAGTTAATTAAACCCTTGTGCATGACAAGTGGGACCGCTGCTGTTAAAAACACGGGTTAAGTTAAATAACCCCCTGTTAGCTCTCTATCTCACTGACATGTGGGCCTCGCTGTCAGTTTGACTTGCTGACGTGGCTTTTGACTGGCCCCACACGTCAGTGACTCATGCCAGCGGTGTGTCACTGACCAGTGGGCCCCACTGGTCAGGTTTGACCCGGACCAGCCCCTGTTGACTATGCTGAGGTCAGCATGACCTAGTGCTGACGCAATAATTCCTTTCTGGAATTTAAATAAATCTAAAATGATTTATTAATTTCAGAAAATGCCTAAAACTTCTAAAAATCATAGAAAATTAACCGTAACTCCAAATTAAATAATTTATATATGAAAAATTATCAGAAAAATTCAAGGAATCCATCTGTACCATTGTCATGCATGATAGAACAACTTATAGGTGCTGTTTAGCACAAATCAATTAAAGGGCATTTAAATAATCACATATGGAGTTTGAATTTGAATCTTGTATTCAAACCAACTTCATTTAATCTGGTTTTAGTTGCATTAGCCCAACACACATTCATTTTGCCATGTCATGATCATGCATCATATTGTGCATTGCATTGATTGTGTTCCCTTCTGTGTTGCCGGTATTTGTCCCCTCTCGATAGACGTGATACCGATGATGTGATCGTTGACACTGATGAAGACTCAATGTTATCTTCAGAAGTGCCAGGCAAG
>NW_021278460.1:0-1275 GCF_002162155.2 Triticum dicoccoides | reverse complement strand
TTATCTCTGGTGCCCGGAGATCGCCGCCGTCAATTCGCCGGCGCAGAAGCCTCCCCGAGCCCGCCGAGCTTCTCTTCCGACCCCATGTGAGCTCCTGCATCTTCCCTTATGCTCGCCCCCCCCTCTGTTTCTCTCCGCTAGCTCGATTCCGCCGGAGCCGAGAGCTCATCGCCGCCGGCCATGATGCCTCCGTCGTTTTAGCCACCACAGCCCGTGCCTGAGTGTGTCAACGCGTTCGGTGCCCTCCCAGGAGCACGCAGATCCCACCAGCTCCTCCTCCCGAGCACCCTAACGCCGAGCCCAAACTAACCCGAGCTCCGGCCGCCGCTGCCGAGCTCGCCGCCGTCAGCCCCGGCCGCCCCGCGACCTTCCGCTGCCTCCGCTGGATGCGCAGGAGCACGGGCTCCCTCCTGGTGCCCTCAGGGTGCCCAACCACAGCCTGTAGCGCCGTCCCGAGCAACTCCGGCGAGGTCTCGCTGTCGCCGTGGTCGCCGGCGTCACTAGCTGACGTGGAGCATTAGGTTAGGTGCTAATCACTCAGTTAATTAAACCCTTGTGCATGACATGTGGGACCGCTACTGTTAAAAACACGGGTTAAGTTAAATAACCCCCTGTTAGCTCTCTATCTCACTGACATGTGGGCCTCGCTGTCAGTTTGACTTGCTGACGTGGCTTTTGACTGGCCCCACACGTCAGTGACTCATGCCAGCGGTGTGTCACTGACCAGTGGGCCCCACTGGTCAGGTTTGACCCGGACCAGCCCCTGTTGACTATGCTGAGGTCAGCATGACCTAGTGCTGACGCAATAATTCCTTTCTGGAATTTAAATAAATCTAAAATGATTTATTAATTTCAGAAAATGCCTAAAACTTCTAAAAATCATAGAAAATTAACCGTAACTCCAAATTAAATAATTTATATATGAAAAATTATCAGAAAAATTCAAGGAATCCATCTGTACCATTGTCATGCATGATAGAACAACTTATAGGTGCTGTTTAGCACAAATCAATTAAAGGGCATTTAAATAATCACATATGGAGTTTGAATTTGAATCTTGTATTCAAACCAACTTCATTTAATCTGGTTTTAGTTGCATTAGCCCAACACACATTCATTTTGCCATGTCATGATCATGCATCATATTGTGCATTGCATTGATTGTGTTCCCTTCTGTGTTGCCGGTATTTGTCCCCTCTCGATAGACGTGATACCGATGATGTGATCGTTGACACTGATGAAGACTCAATGTTATCTTCAGAAGTGCCAGGCAAG
>NW_021278459.1:0-877 GCF_002162155.2 Triticum dicoccoides | reverse complement strand
TTTTTGGTTTTCTGTTTTTCTTTCCTTTTGTATTTTCTTTTATTATTTCTTTTCTGTTTAAATCATTTAATCCATTTAGCCATTATATAAAAATATGTCTGTTGCACTATAATTACCTTTGTAATATTCGTCAACCACCGAACAATTTTATTTTAAATTTTGAAAACTTTTATTGTTTTCATCAATTTGAATTTTGAATTTGAACGGTTTCGAATTATTGCGAGGATAGCAACAGTAATCAGGATGACGTGCCATGATTAGCGTGGGATTACTGTAGCAAGATTATCCGGGCGTTACAAATCTCCTCCACTACAAGAAATCTCATCCCGAGATTTTAGGAGGTAGAAGGAAACAGTGCGGGGTATTCATCACGTAGGCGATCCTCGCGTTCCCAGGTGGCTTCGTCTTTAGAGTGATTCGACCACTGGACCTTGAGGAACTTGATCGCCTTCTGGCGTGTGCGGCGTTCAGCTTGGTCGAGAATGCGGACCGGATGCTCTTTATAGGAGAGGTCCTGTTGCAATTCGAGCACTTCATGATCCACAGCTCGGATTGGGTCCTTGAAGCAACGGCGGAGTTGTGACACATGGAATACATCGTGAACCTGAGAAAGGTTCGGCGGAAGCTCCAATTGATATGCCACTTTTCCACGCCTCTCGAGGATAGTGAAAGGACCAATATAGCGGGGAGCTAGCTTCCCTTTGATCCCGAAGCGGTGAGCACCCTTCATTGGTGTAACTCGAAGATAGGCCTTCTCGCCAGGTTGATAGATCATGTCTTTATGATGACGGTCATAATTACTCTTTTGGCGTGACTGAGCAGTCTTGAGATTCTCGCGAATAATGCGGACTTGCTCTTCGGCATGTTGGATAATATC
>NW_021278458.1:0-1002 GCF_002162155.2 Triticum dicoccoides | reverse complement strand
CCCCGACCCACGTTAGGGGCGCTTGCGCCCCCAAGGGCCCGTGCCATTGGCTAAGCCGGTCCGGCCGAAGTGCCGTGGCCGGCCGCCTCGAAGCTCCCTTCCCAACGGGCGGTGGGCTGAATCCTTTGCAGACTACTTAAATACGCGACGGGGCATTGTAAGTGGCAGAGTGGCCTTGCTGCCACGATCCACTGAGATCCAGCCCCATGTCGCACGGATTCGTCCCTCCCCCACAACTTTCCTTCACCAAGTAAGGTTCGAACATGCCATCAAAATCTGCACCGCAAAATCATGAGGACTAGAAATGGCTAAGTCCCTTGTAAGACATACCCTTGGACCCAATAAGGCCAGTGGAAACAACACTCAAAACTATATGTGCCAAATGCAAAAGATACTTGGCCGATTCATGCGGATGCCGTCATCAGAGGCTACACTGCTAAGTCATGCTCAAGGCAAATGGTATAGTCCCTTATATGACATATACAATCACTCAATAAGGCTAGTGGCGAGCACACTCAAAAGTATATGTGCCAAGTGAACAAGATACTTGACCGATTCATTCGGATGCGTACATCAGGCTAAACGGCTATGTCATGGACAAGACAAAATGGTAAAGTCCCTTGAATGAAATACGTAATCACTCGATAAGGCCAGTCGCGAGCACACTCAAAACTATTTGAGGCAAGTGACCAAGATACTTCAGCGATTCATGTGTGCAACTCATCACAAAGACCCTTACACGGACCCATGAACGGGCTGTACAGGGACACGGGAAAGAAGTGCTTGACATACTTCATGGACGGATGTGGACGCGCCCCATGGATCACCAGGCAAAAACACTTAAAGGGAGCCGTGAACGGGCTGTACGAGGAAACGGGAAAAAACTGGCCGACAGCCGTCGTGGACGGAAGTTGACGCGCGCCATGGAAAACTGGGCAGAACCACCTACGTGGCACATAGACGGACCCTTACACGGAGCCGTGAACGGGCTGTACGTGGACA
>NW_021278457.1:0-1647 GCF_002162155.2 Triticum dicoccoides | reverse complement strand
CAAGTTGACAGGTCGGTAATCTACAACCATCCGGTCCGTACCATCCTTCTTCTTGACGAATAGGACGGGGCAAGCCCACGGAGATGAGCTAGGTCGGATGAAACCCTTTTTCAAGGACTCATCGAGTTGTTTCTTAAGCTCGGCTAGTTCTAGGGGTGCCATCTTATAAGGTCTTCTAGCAATCGGAACGGTTCCTGGAATGAGGTCTATTACAAACTCAACATCCCTGTCAGGTGGAACACCTGGCAATTCCTCTGGAAAGACATCCGGGAAGTCACGGACTACCGGAACGTCCTCAAGGTCTGGCAAAGGGCTGGCGTTAAGAGAATATAATTGTCGCTTGGCTATTCGGGTCAAGACATTGACTATTTCTCCTGAAGGATGGGTGAGTTGAACAGTCCTAGAGAAGCAATCGATTTGGGCATGATGAGCCGACATCCAGTCCATACCCAGAATGATATTAATATCTGAAGATTTAAGGGCTATCAAAGACGCGAGGAAAACAAGTCTGTCGACTTGGATCTCATTTCCATAACTTACCCTAGAGGTCTGCCATCTAGACCCAGGGGTAGAGATTTCCATAGTGGATGGCATGTCACAGAATGCAACGTTATGCAAACGAGCATAACTTTCGGATATAAAAGAATGAGAGGCTCCTGTATCGAAAAGAACAGATGTCGGGTGGCAGTTAACAAGAAGCGTACCGAGAACGACGTTGGGATCCTCTTGAGCTTCTTCGGCAGAGACACAGTTGACATGGCCACGTGAAGCGGTGACCGGCTTGGCGTGGAATATTTTTCCTGTCGGCTTGCCACGGCCAACAGCTTTAGCAGATTGATTGGGGTTGGTCTGGGGGCATTCACGCATATAGTGACCAGATTCCCCACACTTGAAACAAGTCACGGAACTGGTACGTGGAGGAACATTATTGGTTGGACCTCCATAGGGCTTGGCCGGTGCAGACTGTTGAACGGGGCGAGGCGCCTGGAAAGATGGCCTCGGTGTGAACCTGGGTGGCAGGGCGGTGTTGGGTACCCACACGCGGCGCTTCTGAGGACCAGCACCGGATGAGGAACCCATGTCACGGCCATGCTTGCGTGTTGCGTCATAGTCAGTCTGACCAGTTTCAGCACTGATGGCTTTGTTGACAAGTTTCGAAGAAGATGTGCACTCATGCAGACGGAGGTCACGGCGAAGCTCAGGACTAAGGCCCTTACGGAACCTTGCTTGCTTCTTGGCATCGGTAGACACTTCCTCAGTTGCATATCGGGCGAGATTACCAAACTCCCTGCTATAGGCATCCACAGAAAGTCGGCCTTGGGTGAAACTGCAAAATTCTTCACGTTTACGGTCCATGAGACCCTCCGGAATGTGATGTTCACGGAAAGCCTCGCTGAACTCAGCCCAAGTTGTGACATGGCCCGCTGGGCGCATAGCTCCATAATTCTCCCACCATAGACTGGCGGGGCCTTCAAGATGATATGCAGCAAAGGTGACCTTGTCAGCCTCTGCTACCAGCGCGGAACGCAGTTTGTGAGAGATACTGCGAAGCCAGTCATCAGCGTCGAGAGGCTCGACGGAGTGGTGGAACGTGGGTGGATGCAATTTGATAAAATCACTGAGTGACACCACGTTAGCCCTCTGATG
>NW_021278456.1:0-985 GCF_002162155.2 Triticum dicoccoides | reverse complement strand
GGGGGTGCTTGGGTATTTATATTGGGGAAGGGAGGGTTTTGCTTGGGGTAGGGGACAAGAAATAGATTAGGATTAGGAAACAAAAGGGAAAAGATCTAGAAACAAATCGGAATAAACGAAACGGGATCAAATCCTACTAGTATTAGGAAAAAGGAAAAGGAGCGGCTCCCTGGCTCCCTTGGTGCGGCGCGTGTGATGGCCTTGTGGCTGGCCGGTGGTTTTGGCGGCTTGGGCCTTTGGCCCAAGGCGCTGCGGTATTTTTTTTTTTTAAAAACAAAAATTTCAGAGAACTAAAAAAAATGACTAAAACTTTTATATAAGCATATAATATACCAAAATTTGCAGAAAAAGATTTTCTACAACATGGACATTATTTTAGCTTCAAATAAAATTCTAATAATTCACACAGTGTTACTGGTCCAATAAAATCCAATAAAAATCATTTTTAAAATACCAAAATGACTTCAAATTAATTTCTCTCCAATTTTCTGATGTAGGGAATCATGTTACCCTATTTTCCATATATTTTGTTTTTGGAGAAAAATAATTTGAATAAAACTCAAATAACTCCAAATTGAAAATAAATTCAAAAGAACTTTGAATTAAATTCTTTGAAACTCCCAACTCATATTTCATATAATTTGAAGAAGTCATTTTATCTTCGCTCGTGAAAATCACTGAGTTGCATGAAGTTTATGAATTAGAAAATATTTCCAAATGAAATTCAAATATTTTCAACACCCCTTTTTCATTTAAATGGAAGAAGTCATGTTATCCTCTCTCCAGGGTTTTGTGATGAGAAATATTTGAATTCACGGAGATCAGAAAGCAAAAATGAAAGTTTGGGAAAGTCCTTTTATTCCCTCTCATTTAACTTTCAAAAAGTTTCAAATTTCACTCAATCAATCACACAACAATTCAAACAAACAAACAAATCTATCTATTTATTATAACATTCCAAAATTTAGAATTTTGGGATGTTACA
>NW_021278455.1:0-2518 GCF_002162155.2 Triticum dicoccoides | reverse complement strand
ATAAGGCTCCCGCCAGTTGCTGATAACTTTTACAAAACATGATCATCTCATACAACAACGTATATCACATCATGTCTTAACCATATCACATTACAATACGCCCTACAAAAACAAGTTAGATGACCTCTACTTTGTTGTTGCAAGTTTTACGTGGCTGCTACGGGCTTCTAGCAAGAACCGTTCTTACTACGGCACAAAAACCACAACGGTGATTTATCAAGTTTGCTGTTTTAACCTTCAACAAGGACCGGCCACAGTCAAATTCGATTCAACTAAAGTAGGAGAAACAGACGCCCGCCAGCCACCTTTATGCAAAACTAGTTGCATGTCTGTCGGTGGAACTGGTCTCATGAACATGGTCATGTAAGGTTGGTATAGGCCGCTTCATCCAACAATAGCACCGAATCAAAATAAGACATTGGTGGTAAGCAGTATGATGATCACCGCCCACAACTCTTTGCGTTCTACTTGTGCAAATCATCTACGCATAGACCTGACATGGATGCCACGTAGGGGAACATAGCATACAATTTCAAAAAAAAATCCTACGCTCACGCAAGATCTATCTAGGAGATGCATAGCAACGAGAGGGGGAGAGTGTGTCTAACTGAAAGCGGAAGCGTTTGAAGTAGTCGAACTTCTTCTCTTTCTGACCAATCAAGCACCGAACGTACGAAACCTCCGAGTTCTGTACATGTTCAGATCGATGACGTCCCTCGAACTCTCGATCCAGCAAAGTGTCGAGGAAGTAGATGAGTTTAGAAAACATGATGGCGTGGTGACGGTGATGATGAAGTAATCCGCGCAGGGCTTCGCCTAAGCACTACAAGAATATGACCGAGGGTGTATAATCTGTGGAGGGAGGCGCTGCACACGGCTAATGATTGTTGGTGTGTGTTCGAGGCGCCCCCTCCCCATGTATATATAGGTGGGAGGGGGAGGAGAGTAGCCTTGGGGCACCCCAAGTAGGAGGAATCCTACTTGGGGCCCTAGTCCAATTCGCCCCCCTTTCCTTATTATCGGAAGGGGGAAAAGGGAAGAGGGAATGGAGGAAGTAAGGGGGGGACCCCTCTTCCTTCTCCTATTCGTCCTCCTACCTTAAGAGGGGGGGGGGGCAGAGCCACCCCTTGTGGGCTCGTGTGCTCCCCTCTTATGGCCCATTAGGCCCATTATTCCCCCGGGAGGTTCCGGTAACCCCCCAATAGTCCGATAAATACCCGATACTACCCGAAACACTTCCGGTGGCCGAATACTATCATCCTATATATCAATCTTTATCTCTCAACCATTTCGAGAGTCCTCGTCATGTCCGTGATCTCAATCGGGACTCCGAACAACATTCGGTCACCAACTCACATAACTCATATAATACAAAATCGTCATTGAACGTAAAGCGTGTGGACCCTACGGGTTCGAGAACTATGTAGACATGACCGAGACACCTCTCCGTCTAATAACCAATAGCGGAACCTGGATGCTCATATATTGGCTCCTACATATTCTACAAAGATCTTTATCGGTCGAACCGTGATGACAACATACGTTATTCCCTTTGTCATCTGTATGCTACTTGCCCGAGATTCAATCGTCGGTATCTTCATACCTAGTTCAATCTCGTTACCGGCAAGTCTCTTTACTCGTTCTGCAATACATCATTCCACAACTAACTCATTTGTCACTTTGCTTGCAAGGCTTCTTATGATGTGCATTACTGAGAGGGCCTAGAGATACCTCTCCGATACTCGGAGTGACAAATCCTATTCTTGATCTATGCCAACCCAACAAACACCCCTTCGGAGATACTTGTAGAGCATCTTTATAATCACCCAGTTACATTGTGACATTTGATAGCACACAAGGTATTCCTCCGGTATCCGGGAGTTGCATAATCTCATAGTCAAAGGAATATGTATATGACATGAAGAAAGAAATAGCAATAAAACTGAACGATCATAATGCTAAGCTATGGGTCTTGTCCATCACATCATTCTCCTAATGATGTGATCCCTTCATCAAATGACAACACATGTCTATGGTTAGGAAACTTAACCATCTTTGATTAATGAGCTAGTCTAGTAGAGGCTTACTAGGGACACGGTGTTTTGTCTATGTATCCACACATGTATCAAGTTTTCGGTTAATATAATTCTAGCATGACTAATAAACATTTATCATGAATAAGGAAATATAAAATAACAACTTTATTATTGCCCTAGGGCATATTTCCTTCACCGGGTCTATCTTTTATCATATATTAATACTAAAAGTACCTTGCTGCAATTTTCTTTTGTATTTTTGTTTAATCTATCTATCAAAAACTACACAATTTAATCTTGCTTGTAACCGTTGAGGGATCGACAACCCCTTTACGCTTTGGGTTGCAAGTTTTTGTTGTTTGTGTGCAGATGTTGTTCACATAGTGTTGTTTGGTCCTCCTACTGGATTGATAACCTTTGTTTCATAACTGAGGTAAATACTTATCTCTACTGTAGTGCATCATCCTCTCCTCTTCGAGGAA
>NW_021278454.1:0-1642 GCF_002162155.2 Triticum dicoccoides | reverse complement strand
GGCATACTCCCGGACCGGAAAAACTCCTTCACTCCTGTAATAACCTGCTCCTTCATAGCAGCCCAGTTTCTCTGGAAGAAGCGAGCGGGAAATCCATCCGGACCTGGTGCCTTGAGCGGCCCAATCTGGAATAGAGCATCAGCAACTTCCTTGTCCGAAAAATCTGCGCACAGGCCATCATTCATACTGTCAGTAACACGAGTCTGTATCAAATCAATAATAGGGTCCGCACAAAGAGAAGTGTCAGCAGTAAAATTTTTAGAGAAATAGGCCATGGCCATAGCCGCCATGGATCTGTGGTCCTTATGCGTGACCCCTGACTCATCAATGAGGGTTTTAATACGGTTTTTCCGAGCACGCCACACCGTTTTCCGGTGGAAAAATTGGGTGTTGCGATCCCCTTCCCGTAGCCATGCAATACGGGATCTCTGCATCAACAACATCTCCTATCTATAGAGTAGTTCATTCATCCAGTCGGTCGCCTCTCTGAATTCTTTCCTGTCTGCATTCATAGACATGAGCTCCTCTAGGCGAGAGCGAGACTTGTTAATTTCCTTAATAACGTTACCAAACTTTTTCCGGCTCCAGTCTTGTAATTTTTTCATCATATTACCTAAGCCTGAAGCAACATCACCAAGATGTAACATAGACCCGAGTTCAGTCCAGGTGTTCATGATTACTTCGGGCAAGGAAGGATCACGTTCCCACATGACCTCGTACTGTCTTCATCTCCTACTTCCTGCCTGGCGCGGCTCCTCCAGCGCACAACGGAGCAGGATGGGGAGGTGGTCAGAGCTGGGCGCCACCAACTGCTCCACCCTGGCATGAGCAAAGGTGTCCCTCCAAGCGTTATTGGCGACAACACGGTCAAGGCGAACCTTGACGTTCGCCCGTCCCCTACGCTGATTATCAAAGGTGTATGGGAGCCCTGCAAAACTGAGGTCGCCCAGTCCACAAACCTCAAGAACATCACGAAAATCAAGCATCTGATCTGCCGAGCGTGGTGTGTCGGAGAAGTGCTCAAAACTCCACATCGCCTCGTTGAAATCACCCACCACAACCCATGGCATACTGGCCTGCTGGTGGAGATTACGGAGGAGGGACCACATGCGGTGACGGTCCTCCGTCCGAGGCTCGCCGTAGACACAGGTAAGCCGCCACGGTGGCTCACCATCCGCGCCAGATACATACGCATCAATATAGCGTTCATTTATTTCTTTTACATCAAGACTCACAGACTCATGCCAATACAAAGCAAGGCCTCCACTACGACCGACACAATCGAAAGCATCAAAACCTCTTAACCCTAACCGAGCACGGTACCTCTGCATTTTATTTTTTGATTGCCTAGTTTCACAAAGAAAAACGATACTAGGGGACTGAGCCTGAACCAGACTCACAAGATCACGAACAGTCCGAGTGTTCCCCGCCCCTCGGCAGTTCCAGCTTAGGATATTCGTTGCTCCTGACGGGGCTCCATCGGCCCCGTCAGCTCGTCGGCGGCCCCTGGGCCGACTGCCTCCATTGTGTGAGCTCCGTCCATCATGACATGTTCCGTCATCCCACCACCATGCGTAGTCTGCTGCCCGTCCAGAGACTCAAGAGTCCGGCGCTTCTTTGGTGTACCTGAACGCGCAAGAAC
>NW_021278453.1:0-1638 GCF_002162155.2 Triticum dicoccoides | reverse complement strand
GGCATACTCCCGGACCGGAAAAACTCCTTCACTCCTGTAATAACCTGCTCCTTCATAGCAGCCCAGTTTCTCTGGAAGAAGCGAGCGGGAAATCCATCCGGACCTGGTGCCTTGAGCGGCCCAATCTGGAATAGAGCATCAGCAACTTCCTTGTCCGAAAAATCTGCGCACAGGCCATCATTCATACTGTCAGTAACACGAGTCTGTATCAAATCAATAATAGGGTCCGCACAAAGAGAAGTGTCAGCAGTAAAATTTTTAGAGAAATAGGCCATGGCCATAGCCGCCATGGATCTGTGGTCCTTATGCGTGACCCCTGACTCATCAATGAGGGTTTTAATACGGTTTTTCCGAGCACGCCACACCGTTTTCCGGTGGAAAAATTGGGTGTTGCGATCCCCTTCCCGTAGCCATGCAATACGGGATCTCTGCATCAACAACATCTCCTATCTATAGAGTAGTTCATTCATCCAGTCAGTCGCCTCTCTGAATTCTTTCCTGTCTGCATTCATAGACATGAGCTCCTCTAGGCGAGAGCGAGACTTGTTAATTTCCTTAATAACGTTACCAAACTTTTTCCGGCTCCAGTCTTGTAATTTTTTCATCATATTACCTAAGCCTGAAGCAACATCACCAAGATGTAACATAGACCCGAGTTCAGTCCAGGTGTTCATGATTACTTCGGGCAAGGAAGGATCACGTTCCCACATGACCTCGTACTGTCTGCATCTCCTACTTCCTGCCTGGCGCGGCTCCTCTAGCGCACAACGGAGCAGGATGGGGAGGTGGTCAGAGCTGGGCGCCACCAACTGCTCCACCCTGGCATGAGCAAAGGTGTCCCTCCAAGCGTTATGGGAACACGGTCAAGGCGAACCTTGACGTTCGCCCGTCCCCTACGCTGATTATCAAAGGTGTATGGGAGCCCTGCAAAACTGAGGTCGCCCAGTCCACAAACCTCAAGAACATCACGAAAATCAAGCATCTGATCTGCCGAGCGTGGTGTGTCGGAGAAGTGCTCAAAACTCCACATCGCCTCGTTGAAATCACCCACCACAACCCATGGCATACTGGCCTGCTGGTGGAGATTACGGAGGAGGGACCACATGCGGTGACGGTCCTCCGTCCGAGGCTCGCCGTAGACACAGGTAAGCCGCCACGGTGGCTCACCATCCGCGCCAGATACATACGCATCAATATAGCGTTCATTTATTTCTTTTACATCAAGACTCACAGACTCATGCCAATACAAAGCAAGGCCTCCACTACGACCGACACAATCGAAAGCATCAAAACCTCTTAACCCTAACCGAGCACGGTACCTCTGCATTTTATTTTTTGATTGCCTAGTTTCACAAAGAAAAACGATACTAGGGGACTGAGCCTGAACCAGACTCACAAGATCACGAACAGTCCGAGTGTTCCCCGCCCCTCGGCAGTTCCAGCTTAGGATATTCGTTGCTCCTGACGGGGCTCCATCGGCCCCGTCAGCTCGTCGGCGGCCCCTGGGCCGACTGCCTCCATTGTGTGAGCTCCGTCCATCATGACATGTTCCGTCATCCCACCACCATGCGTAGTCTGCTGCCCGTCCAGAGACTCAAGAGTCCGGCGCTTCTTTGGTGTACCTGAACGCGCAAGAAC
>NW_021278452.1:0-801 GCF_002162155.2 Triticum dicoccoides | reverse complement strand
AACAAGCAAGAAACTAAGATTGCAATCTGGATATTGCGAATATAAGATGAAAGCTTTATTGATCAAGGTGGGGTTCTGTGACGCCTTTGTCTGGTCGTTGAACACAAACGAAGTACGCGAAGTTGCAGCTATGGCGAACTTTTAATCTAAACAAAACCCAAAGTCTAAACGATGCCCTAAGGGCTGTATATATGGAGGAAGAGGGGGGAATTTCGTGGCCCTTGGTGGAGGGGTCCGAAATCAACCCTATCTCTTGTTTCCCCACACATACGGACTCTAAAAATAGCCTATACTTATGTATTTCGAAATTACATGGGCCTGGCCCAATAATAAGGTGACGCAGCACCTAAAATAGCCTTGGGACGAAATTTATGAAGTGGCATCTTGTATATTTCGTCCAAGGCTTCATGCACCCATTATGGTGGCTTCAAAGTCCTGAAATCATCACTTGTAACTCCGTTCTTGTTTCCCTTGCGCATGCCATCATCCCCATGCTTGTTCTTGCTCCAATGTTCATCCTTCTCCAAGCTAGGCCCTTCATTTGTAAGCAAAACAAATGTATCCAATTTAGGCAGCATCATATTCTCATGAACATTAGAATCATTACCAAGAAACGAAAGTACCTGGTAATTTAGTTGGCGTGCACGAGCTCTAGTAATTGGTCCAGTATGTATAGCAGCAGGGGCTGTGGGTGTAACAATTGTATTGATGTCCTCATCAATAAGTATAGGCTATTTTTAGAGTACGTATGTGTGGGGAAACAAGAGATAGGGTTGATTTCGGACCCCTCCACCAAGGGCC
>NW_021278451.1:0-925 GCF_002162155.2 Triticum dicoccoides | reverse complement strand
TATTTACTGTGGCAATGACAGGTCATGCAGAGGAATGGGTTCAACTACCGCAGCACAAAGTAGCAGATGAATCGTTGTTGTCCTAATGCAATAACTGAGAGCAGGAGCGAGAGAGTAGGGTTTTATCGAAATGAACAAGGGGGTTTGCTTGCCTGGTAAATCAACAAGGGAGGCACTGCTTCACAGACAGGTACTCTGGAACGTCTCCGGAGCAGGACCTATCGAGAAGGAACGGTGCCGGCAATCAAAACACAATCATATGCAACAATATGATGCATGAGCATGGCATGTAGATGTGATGCTGTTTGAGCTAATGCAACTAGTAAACATTTGGTTTGAAGTCCATTTGAACCAAAGGTTCAAATGCATTTCTAAATTAAGTCTCTTATATATGCCATAATGTGTTTTCCCATATTCAGCATGTATAAGTTGGTTTTTCATGCATGAAACTAGTACAGATGGAAAGATTGCATTTTTCTGATAATTTTTCATATATAAATTATTTTAATCTGAGCTACGGTTGAATTGATATGAATTTTTGAAGTTTAAAACAATTTCTGGAATTTCCTGATTTAAATTAAATCCAGAAATTATATACTGCGCCAGCATGACGTCAGCACGACGTCAGCGGTCAACTGCGGCTGGCTGGGGTCAAACCTGACGTGTGGGACCCACACGTCAGTGACAGGGGGGTTAAACAGGGTTAGTTTAATCCTAATTAAAAAGATTAGTGGCACGGGGCCCACTGTCAGTGTCACAGTTAGTTAACAGAGATAATTAGTTGCTAAACTAATCCTAAACTAAAATTAGCAGGGCCGGGCCCCACCTGTCATTGACCCACACGGGTCAAATCTGGGTCAACAGGGGGTCTAACCCGGTCAACTCGCCGGCGTTTAGCCGCCGGCGAGGCCCGAGACGGCGGAAC
>NW_021278450.1:0-636 GCF_002162155.2 Triticum dicoccoides | reverse complement strand
TTTGGGACCCCAAAACGGTGAGTAATAGTGCATGAAACGGGCCAGAATCAGCCAAAACTGCGAGTGTTGATGACCAACACGTAAGCACACCTTGGGGTTCAACAACTATGGAAATCGCTTCGGGACCCGAAAACGATGAGTAATAGTCCGCGAAACGGGTCAGATTTGGCCAAAGCTGTGAGTGTTGACGACGAACACATAAACGCACCCCGGGGTTCATCAATCTTGAAAATTGCTCTGGGTCCCCAAAACGCTGAGTAATAATGCACGAAACCGCGAGTAATAGTCCATGAAACGAGAATCGCTTTGGGACCCAAAAACGGTGAGTAATAGTCCATGAAACGGGCCAGAATCAGCCAAAACCACGAGTGTTGATGATAGGCACGTAAACGCACCCGGGGTTCGACAACCATGGAAATCACTCCGAGACCCCAAAACAGTGAGCAATAGTCCATGAAACGGGCCAGAATCGACCAAAACTGCGAGTGTTGATGACCAACACGTAAGTACACCTTGGAGTTCGACAACCATGGAAATCGCTCTGGGACCCCAAAACCGTGAGTAATAGTCCATGAAACGGGCCAGAATCGGCTAAAACTACGAATGTTGATGACAGACACGTAAACGCACCCGGGG
>NW_021278449.1:0-1828 GCF_002162155.2 Triticum dicoccoides | reverse complement strand
ATGGAGGTAAAACCCTACGTCCTGCTTGATTAATATTGATGATGTGTGTTACAAGAGTGGATCTACCACGAGATCAAGGAGGCTAAACCCTAGAAGCTAGCCTATGGTATGATTGTTGTAATGGTTGTTCGTCCTACAGACTAAAACCCTCCGGTTTATATAGACACCAGAGAGGGCTAGGGTTACACAAAGTCGGTTACAATGGTAGGACACCTACATATCCGTATCGCCAAGCTTGCCTTCCATGCCAAGGAAAGTCCCATCCGGACACGGGACGAAGTCTTCAATCTTGTATCTTCATAGTCTTGGAGTCCGGCTGACGATGCTAGTCCGGCTTCCGGACACCCCCTAGTCCAGGACTCCCTCAGTAGCCCCCGAACCAGGCTTCAATGACGATGAGTCTGGCGCATGTATAGTCTTCGACGTTGCAAGGCGGGTTCTCCTCCAAATTCCATGTTCTTGCCGAATAGTGTTCTTGCCGAATAGTGTCCGGCTTCCTTATGAATGTTGCGCTCCTTGGCTTCCACGCCCAATAATGGCCCTCTTCCACGCGTCGCACGAATGCGAAAAGCCAGGGTATCTTTTATGTTTTACCCCCTAGCTGCGCCATTAATCTGCCTATAAGAGAGGCAAGAATCCAGATCCAAACCACACCATCTTCCTTCTGCGAGTACTCGTCGGAGCGCCTCTGACCAAAAATCCATTCCATCATGGACCATCGTCGCGGCTCCTCCTCTCGCGCTCCCAGCCCTCTGCCAGGAGATTGGAGAAGATGTTCTGTCCCACACAACGAGCTGGTGACGCTCCAAGCGGAGGGATATCTTCCTCCGGCCTTCATGGTCCCGGTTCGAGCCGGGCTGGCCACCTACAAAGGTGGGAAGCAAGCGGAGGCCACCCCAAGTCCCAATGAAGGGGAGCGGGTATGCTTCGTCCCCTATCTGATAAGAGGGCTCGGATTTCCTATACATCCGTTCCTCCGCGGGCTTCTGGAGTTCTACAGACTCCAGCTCCATCACCTCACGCCCGCCTCTATTCTGCATATCGCGGGTTTCGTAGCTCTTTGCGAGCTATTCCTGGGCATCGTGCCCCATTTTGCGCTGTGGAAGAGGCTATTCTGCCTCGTACCCCGTTCTCATGAGGGGTTGATTTATCAAGTGGGTGGTGCCGAAATATGGCGCATCGCTGGGACCGGATATCCCTCTGGAACCCCTAAGAAGGCGTCCGAAGACTGGCCTTCAGAATGGTTTTATGTAGAAGACGCTCCACTGCCGGACCCTGTTCGGATCGGCCTCCCGGAGTTTAGCAATGCCCCCCTGAAGAAACGCATGAGTTGGCGCCCGCGGAGCCCTCAGCTGGAGGAAGACAAGAGCGTCCATTATTTGATGGGCCGGATAAGGTTACTGGCCCATTCCGGACTGACCATGATTGGAGTCATGGCCACGTGCATTATGCGGGGGGTGCAGCCTCTGCAATACAGGGGCCACCCCATGTGGGATTTCAACAGGGAGAATGATGCCACCCGTCATGGCCGCAAAGGGCCGGGGTCGGCCGAGGATCTGGTGAAGATCCTGTCCGGCCTGTTCAAGGGGGAGAAGGAGGACTTCCTCCGGATGAGCCCATTGAATGGGTTCTCCATGAATAACCCTCGGAGCTGGGTAAGCGGACGTTTATTCATCCGACCCGTTCTTTCACGGCCAAGTGCCTTACTCTACGATTTCGACGCAGGAACTGCGCCGGGATGTGGAGGACATTCACAGTCCGGCTCCGCAACCCGAGGATCCGGGAAGATCCCTTGATCCGGCCGCCGAAGAGGATCCGAACATAAAGG
>NW_021278448.1:0-1828 GCF_002162155.2 Triticum dicoccoides | reverse complement strand
ATGGAGGTAAAACCCTACGTCCTGCTTGATTAATATTGATGATGTGTGTTACAAGAGTGGATCTACCACGAGATCAAGGAGGCTAAACCCTAGAAGCTAGCCTATGGTATGATTGTTGTAATGGTTGTTCGTCCTACAGACTAAAACCCTCCGGTTTATATAGACACCAGAGAGGGCTAGGGTTACACAAAGTCGGTTACAATGGTAGGACACCTACATATCCGTATCGCCAAGCTTGCCTTCCATGCCAAGGAAAGTCCCATCCGGACACGGGACGAAGTCTTCAATCTTGTATCTTCATAGTCTTGGAGTCCGGCTGACGATGCTAGTCCGGCTTCCGGACACCCCCTAGTCCAGGACTCCCTCAGTAGCCCCCGAACCAGGCTTCAATGACGATGAGTCTGGCGCATGTATAGTCTTCGACGTTGCAAGGCGGGTTCTCCTCCAAATTCCATGTTCTTGCCGAATAGTGTTCTTGCCGAATAGTGTCCGGCTTCCTTATGAATGTTGCGCTCCTTGGCTTCCACGCCCAATAATGGCCCTCTTCCACGCGTCGCACGAATGCGAAAAGCCAGGGTATCTTTTATGTTTTACCCCCTAGCTGCGCCATTAATCTGCCTATAAGAGAGGCAAGAATCCAGATCCAAACCACACCATCTTCCTTCTGCGAGTACTCGTCGGAGCGCCTCTGACCAAAAATCCATTCCATCATGGACCATCGTCGCGGCTCCTCCTCTCGCGCTCCCAGCCCTCTGCCAGGAGATTGGAGAAGATGTTCTGTCCCACACAACGAGCTGGTGACGCTCCAAGCGGAGGGATATCTTCCTCCGGCCTTCATGGTCCCGGTTCGAGCCGGGCTGGCCACCTACAAAGGTGGGAAGCAAGCGGAGGCCACCCCAAGTCCCAATGAAGGGGAGCGGGTATGCTTCGTCCCCTATCTGATAAGAGGGCTCGGATTTCCTATACATCCGTTCCTCCGCGGGCTTCTGGAGTTCTACAGACTCCAGCTCCATCACCTCACGCCCGCCTCTATTCTGCATATCGCGGGTTTCGTAGCTCTTTGCGAGCTATTCCTGGGCATCGTGCCCCATTTTGCACTGTGGAAGAGGCTATTCTGCCTCGTACCCCGTTCTCACGAGGGGTTGATTTATCAAGTGGGTGGTGCCGAAATATGGCGCATCGCTGGGACCGGATATCCCTCTGGAACCCCTAAGAAGGCGTCCGAAGACTGGCCTTCAGAATGGTTTTATGTAGAAGACGCTCCACTGCCGGACCCTGTTCGGATCGGCCTCCCGGAGTTTAGCAATGCCCCCCTGAAGAAACGCATGAGTTGGCGCCCGCGGAGCCCTCAGCTGGAGGAAGACAAGAGCGTCCATTATTTGATGGGCCGGATAAGGTTACTGGCCCATTCCGGACTGACCATGATTGGAGTCATGGCCACGTGCATTATGCGGGGGGTGCAGCCTCTGCAATACAGGGGCCACCCCATGTGGGATTTCAACAGGGAGAATGATGCCACCCGTCATGGCCGCAAAGGGCCGGGGTCGGCCGAGGATCTGGTGAAGATCCTGTCCGGCCTGTTCAAGGGGGAGAAGGAGGACTTCCTCCGGATGAGCCCATTGAATGGGTTCTCCATGAATAACCCTCGGAGCTGGGTAAGCGGACGTTTATTCATCCGACCCGTTCTTTCACGGCCAAGTGCCTTACTCTACGATTTCGACGCAGGAACTGCGCCGGGATGTGGAGGACATTCACAGTCCGGCTCCGCAACCCGAGGATCCGGGAAGATCCCTTGATCCGGCCGCCGAAGAGGATCCGAACATAAAGG
>NW_021278447.1:0-591 GCF_002162155.2 Triticum dicoccoides | reverse complement strand
GGCCCCCTTGGTGCGTGCGCGCGCGGTGGCCTTGGCTTGGCCGGCCGGCGGCTAGCAGCTTGGGCCTTTGGCCCAAGGCGCTGCAGTTTTTTTTTTTTAAACGGTCTCGCGCGTAGAGCGACAAAATAAAAAAAATCTAAACGAACTCCAAAATTAATACAGTAAACTTTCCCCGACTCCTAAAAATGAGTCGAACAAAATGAACTTTACTCGGGGCCTAAATGCAATTTTTTTTTTTAAAAAAAAAACACGCATTTTTCCCTAAGGCAAATAAAACGCAAATAAAACTCCGGCAAAACCAAAATGGGTTTATTTATTAAATCTTCATTATTCCTAAATTTGGGAAAGTCATATTATTCCCTCTCTCAAAATTTTTATAGGAAAACTTTATGAAGATAATTAAATAAATCCAAATGATCCTATTTTCAAAATTTGAGAAATCCCAAATATGAAAATAATGAAACTTCCAACTCTCTCCGAGGGTCCTTGAGTTGCGTGAAATTTTCTAGGATCGGAAAATGCGAGAAAAACATGGTATGCATGATGACCTAATGTATAACATTCCAAATTGAAAATTTGGGATGTTACAGG
>NW_021278446.1:0-964 GCF_002162155.2 Triticum dicoccoides | reverse complement strand
GGTGCATGGATGACACAACGTATCGCCAGCTAGATAGAGATCCCGGGTCTTCGAAAACCGTGTTCATGGGACATCGAAGGTGGCTTCGCGACGATGACCCGTGGAGGAAACGCAAGGATCTGTTCGATGGTGAAACCGAACCCCGAAAACGCCCGTGTACGAGGAGCGGCGAGGAAATAGACAAGCTGTTGAAAAATTGGAAAGACTGCCCACTGCCGGGAAAGAAGCAAAAGGCGCCAGAGCCGGGAAAGAAGCGAAAGGCGCCAGAGCCGCTGCTGAAGGTATGGAAAACGAGGTCTGTTTTCTGGGACTTGCCGTACTGGAAGATCCACCGTGTGCCTCACAGCCTTGATGTCATGCATATCACGAAGAACGTGTGCGAGAGTCTGCTTGGTACCCTGCTCAACATGCCAGAGAGGACCAAAGATGGGCCGAAAGCAAGGGCAGACTTGAAACCGATGGGCATCAGGCAGGACCTTCACGCTATATATGATGATGATGATGATGATGATGATGATGATGATGATGATGATGATGATGATGAGGCGAAGCAGGACACGGAAAGTCGTCGCAAAGGCAAAAAGGCCAAGAAGACCGGAAATGACTACCCTCCCGCATGCTTCACTCTAAGTCAGGAGGAGATCGAGCAGTTTTTCACCTGCCTCCTAGGAGTAAAACTTCCTTACGGTTACGCGGGGAAGATAAGCAGATACCTAGACCCAGCGAAGCAGAAGTTCAGCGGGATGAAGTCTCACGACTGTCACGTGCTGATGACGCAGATACTTCTAGTTGCAATCCGTGGGATCATGGACGCGCACGTCCGTGAAACGCTATTTGGCCTATGCAACTTCTTCGACGTCATCTCTCGGAAGTCGATTGGCGTGAGGCAACTCAGAAGGCTACAGGAAGAGATCGTGGTGATACTATGCGAGCTTGAGATGTACTTCCCGCCCGCATTCTTCGA
>NW_021278445.1:0-758 GCF_002162155.2 Triticum dicoccoides | reverse complement strand
TCTCCCCCGGCTCTCCCCTCCTCTCCCTCGCTCTCTCTCTCGCCCGGCCGAACACCACCGTCGCCGCCGTTCGCCTTAGCCGCTGTCTCCGACCACCCCTCGCTCCCCCGACCAGCTCAGGAGCTCCGCCACGACTCCCTCTTTCTCCCCACCGCTCCACAGCTCCCCGGAAGCCCTGCATCGCCGCCACGTCGCCGTTCCCCTCTTCGGGCTCCGACCACCGTCGCCGTCGAATTCGCCGTCTCCAGCACGTCCCCGAGCCCGCTTCGACGCCCACTTCAACCGCGGTGAGCTACGCCACCGTTTCGCCCTCTCCTTCCCCTCGTTCCCTCACCGTAGCCACCTCCCCACCATGGCCGAACCTCCGCCGTCGCCGAGCTCGCCGTCGACGCAGCTCCGGTGACCATTTGGTCACCCCGGCGAGTCCAACGAGTTCGCAAGACCCCGTAGAGCATCCCTAGCGCCTCGCTTTGCTCGACTTCGAGCTCCAGCACCGTTCCCGTGCACGACCGAACCCCGGCGGCCGCAGCCGAGCTCGCCGCCGTCGACTCCGGCCACCCCGACCCCAACGGGCTCCGCCAAGAGCTGCGGGTTGGCCTCAGCTCCACTCCGGTGGTCTCCGCGGTCCGTTTGGTGGCCGAAATGACCAAAACCACTTCCGCCGCCGCGTCGGGCTCGCCGGCGGCTAAACGCCGGTGCAGCCGACTCGGGTTTGACCACGGGTGGGCCCTGGTTGACTCCCCTGAGTCAATGACAGG
>NW_021278444.1:0-1560 GCF_002162155.2 Triticum dicoccoides | reverse complement strand
ATCATCTCGTACCTGAGGTGGTGGTGCAGGCCTACCATTACGAATATATACCTGAGGTCGACCTGCTGGTGGTGGTGCTGGTGGGTGCACGTAGTTCTTATTTTGATCAACCTCATCCTCATAATTGCCCGCATACTCATCATCCTCCTGGGTACCAGCAGCAGCAGTAGCAGGAGCCAAAGAAGCATCAATAACAGGAACAGCAGCACCAGAAGTTTGGCCATCCTCAATAGGAACACGCTTCGCTCGTCCATACTGATTCGGAAGGATGCGTTGTTGTTGGTGTTGCAGAGGTGCGATAGGTGCAGCCGACGGCGGTGGTGGTAAATGCGCGAGCAATTCATTAAACTTGCTATCAAGCTTTGTTTCGAACGTGTTCTCCATGCCATCTATCTTCTCCATGGCCTCGTCAAATCTGTTTAGCACATCTTGCACCTGTCCACTCATCATTTGCTGAAATTTATCATGTAGCTGTTTGTTCGTCAGGTTCTCCCAGTCAGTCTCGTCGGCTTGTGATCCTGGCATGGTTAGCAGCAATAGAAACACACAAGAATATGATCCTACAGACTACTAACAAGAGGTGGTGGTGGGTGTCACAAATCCGTCAAGCAAATCTCAAATTCTTACCAGTTCTTACCCAGCAGCAGGCGGTGATCGGCAACCGTTGTAGTCAAAAACTCTCAAAGCTTGGATAGAGCGATTACCAGGGAGAGTCAAACGCACGACGTAGATGTATGTGCAGCTGGGAAGGCTTATAATATGGTAGCAAAAAGGGTCAGCAACAATCAATTCAGAGATGCAAAGTTGAATAAACGCTCAACGACGGTACTGTGCTGGTCCTAGGCTAGATTGTGCTAGAGACACGAGCCTAGAACACCAACAAAATCACGGCGCGACACGTAAACAAGGGAAAAGCACACTCTGGATTTTTTTTTTCGCTCTTTTTTTTGCGCTGTTTTTTTTGCGCTGCTTTTTTTTTGCGAAAAATCACTATAATGGCGAGTGTCTCAAAACTCTTCCTAGGTCAAACTGACAGGATGGGCACGAAATTTTTTCGACCAATTTTTTTTTCGACTGCCCGGACCCAAAAACTAGAAATGGGTCAAAAAAACTTCCTATAATGGCACCTGCCTCAAAACACTCAGAAACACCTCAAAATAGGATAGCCAGAATTTTTTTTGAAAAATGCGTTTTCGAAAAATTTTGGGCCTAAACGGAGGGTGGTTTCCGGACTCCTTTTTTTTCCGAAACCTACTCCGGCAAGGAAACACGAATCGGAATCTAGATGGATCTCGAAAACAAACCTAATATGACAAGAACTCGAATTGGTGGTGGATATATGGTAGTAGACGGCAGCGGTGGTGGTATATGACAGCGGTGGTGGTATATGGATATGGATTCGAAGCGGTGGCGGATAAGCGGTGGTGGTAGATGGCAGGGGCGATGATGATGGTGCGGCGGCGGCGTGACAACTTATGACTAGAACTCGAAACTCTAAAAGACTAGACTCTAAGACCAGCAACTAGACACGACGATGCAACCGCAAATTCAACAAAGCAA
>NW_021278443.1:0-956 GCF_002162155.2 Triticum dicoccoides | reverse complement strand
AACACCGATTCAACTGTTACATGCTGCGGTAGTTGAACCCCTTTATCCTCTGCATGACCTGTCATTGCCACAGTAAATAGATGAAACCCACTAGCATGAGTAGGAATTGTTTGAGCCCTGTTGTGCCTACTCATTCATGCTTGTTTGTCATGCCTGCTACTGCTTAGAGTTGAGTCAGGTCTGGTTCATCGGGGATGAATCAGAGGCGTGTGAACATGTCCTACTGTGTGTGAGCTAAGTGTGT
Source organism: Triticum dicoccoides (assembly GCF_002162155.2). Lineage (NCBI taxonomy): Eukaryota > Viridiplantae > Streptophyta > Magnoliopsida > Poales > Poaceae > Triticum > Triticum dicoccoides. Next base: position 712 of record NW_021278443.1, on the reverse strand, counting down.
GAACACGATTTGGTAAAGGTAGCGGTGAGAGGCCATGTAGGAGTACATGGTGGGTTGTCTCATTGCAGCCGTCCTCAGGAACTGAGTTCTGTGTTTGTGATCCATGATTCAGCTACTACCATACATTGGGCCCTGAAATATGACCCCGCTCGACTTCTTATTCACCCTAGTCCTCTGTACAGGAGTTGCAAGTAGTTTCTGGTGTTTGTAGCTTACTGGAGGCCGTGGACAGCGCTGACCATAGGGGTGGGCTGTGATGCGGTAGGTACGTGGCACGGTGTACCGGATGCCCGTTTGGTATCTCAGGAACCCTGTTCACATCGTTTGGGGCTGTGAGCGAAACTCCGGCCGGATCTCCTCATGGATGGAACCCGAATAGGCGATAAACCTGGACTAGAGACTTGAGTGTTTAGGTAGGTCGTGGTCTACACCCACGTCGGCTTTCGCTTGAAGTCTGCCGAGCACATGTCGTGTGCAGACGCTAAGTGGTGGAAACATGTATGAAGAAGTACACCCCTGTAGGGTTAACATCATCTATTCGAATAGCCGTGTCCGCGGAAAAGGACTTCTGGGTTGCTTATATCAGTTCATAGACAAGTGAAAGTGGATACTCTAAAATACGCAAGATAAGCGTGAGTGCTATGGATGGCGTTCTCGTAGGGAGACGGGAGCGGATCCATAGTGGTGTATTGATATGGTGAATATGTGGACT
>NW_021278442.1:0-657 GCF_002162155.2 Triticum dicoccoides | reverse complement strand
TTTTTCTGTGTTCAAAATGCACCATTCAAAGCCACATCATCGATTTACAACCCTTTCTGACTTCATTTGTTATTTTTCGTGCATTTACTGGTTATTTTGAGCTATAAGACCATGAAATTGAAAAGCATTTGAAATGAACTCTGAAAAGGTTCCAAGTTGGCATGGTATCATCATTTCATCCACATAGCATGTGCGAGAAAGTAGAGAGGGTTACGGCAAAAACTGGATGCACTTCGTGTACAAAACGGACATTCTCTTTCGAAGTATCAGGGTTTCATACGGAAACTCGTCTGTTACAAAGGGATTTCATTTTTTTGAACTTATTTGAACTCCATAGTTTTTCTGTGTTCAAAATGAACCATTGAAAGCCACATCATCAATTTACAACCCTTTCTGACTACATTTGTTATTTTTCATGCATTTACTGATTATTTTGAGCTATGAGACCATGAAATTGAAATGCATTTGAAAAGAACTCTGAAAAGGTTCCAAGTTGGCATGGTATCATCATTTCACCCACATAGCATGTGCGAGAAAGTAAGAGGGTTATGGCAAAAACTAGATGCACTTCGTGTACAAAACGGACAATCTCTTTCGAAGTATCAGGGTTTCATACGGAAACTCGTCTGTTACAAAGGGATTTCATTTTTTGAACTT
>NW_021278441.1:0-2251 GCF_002162155.2 Triticum dicoccoides | reverse complement strand
TCCGGACCCCCAGCCAGACATCCGGACCTGCACCGCCACCGCCTGCACCACCAGCTCATTCGGGTCTCCACCCGGATCATCTGGCCGAGCCCGGATCATCCGGCTCCCCACCCGGATCTTCCGGCCAGCACCTGCACGCGCGTGTTGGGCTGAGCCCATGTACCCCTTCGCCCCCTAACCTATATATAGGACTCCTTCTCCTCACTTCAAGACTTAGCATTGGTTTAGCTCATTTGAGATAGAGCATTGCTCATCCGCACGGATCTACTCCTCGTGAGGGACCGCACCTCTTCGGAGAAGATCCATCCAGATTCAAGGCCTCCATCCGGAGAAGACAATCAAGACCTCCTCACGGAGAATAACGGCTACCTTTGTATCATCATTTGTTAACTTTGGATCTCGTGTTACTTTGTGCCTCGATGATCTAGCACTTGTGTGATCAAATTCGTGTCAGTTGAGTGTTTCTCTCGTTTTCCCCTCGTGATTTCCCTCGTGTTCTTCCGCGCGTTCTTCGTGTTTCCCCGTAGGATCCACTCCAAACGTGAAAGATCGGCCCCTAGGGTTCCGCCCTACATCATTTTGGTATCATGAGCCACGTTGATCATGTTTTTGGAGCCCCTACCCCGTGTTTTCTAGCTTGATTTTGTTGATTTCATCCTAAATCCAAAAATCCCCACCAAAAATAGCCCCCAATTTTTTTTTGTGATTTGTTTGTTTTGATGATGTTTTGTTGATTTTGATCCGTGGATTCGTTGTGTAACTCGTGGATCTTGCCTTTCCCCACTGAGGGAGTCCTGGACTAGGGGGTGTCCGGATAGCCGAACTATCATCATCGGCCGGACTCCAAGACTATGAAGATACAAGATTGAAGACTTCGTCCCGTGTCCAGAAGGGACTTTCCTTGGCATGGAAGGCAAGCTTGGCAATACGAATATGTAGATCTCCTACCATTGTAACCGACTCTGTGTAACCCTAGCCCTCTCCGGTGTCTATATAAACCGGATGGCTTCAGTCCATAGGATGAACAACAATCATACCATAGGCTAGCTTCTAGGGTTTAGCCTCCTTGATCTCATGGTAGATCTACTCTTGTAATACCCACATCATCAATATCAATCAAGCAGGACGTAGGGTTTTACCTCCATCAAGAGGGCCCGAACCTGGGTAAAACATCGTGTCCCTTGTCTCCTGTTACCATCCGCCTAGACGCACAGTTCGGGACCCCCTACCCGAGATCCGCCGGTTCTGACACCGACATTGGTGCTTTCTTTGAGAGTTCCTCTGTGCCGTCGCAATCAGGAGGGATGCCTTTTCCCGTCTTTAAAGACGGTGCCGTCATCAAGGGAGCTTTGGCCACCGGCCAAACAATCCGGCTAGGCAGTTTTCTTATGACCGCCTGTCCGGCCACTGCTCCGACAATGACCTCTCAGGTCATCAAAAGCGATCTTCACGTCAACTCGGAATTCGCCGAGCAGCTAGACCCAATGGATCTCTCCTCCGTAAATGAGCTCTTGGATCACATCGCCGCCCTGGGAGTCGCCACAGACTATGATCAGATTGGGCTTAAAACCGATCAGAGAGAAATTAACTCTCCCCAGGCTACCCACCACGCTGTTGTGGTGGAAGAACAACGCGGCGACTCTTCTTCTATGTTAAAGACCAGTTATGTCCGGATTCCCGATCCCTCCATGCCGGATTCCCACGAAGGGACGGACGTCGATCAAGTACTGAACCTAAAGTCAGGCATCGGACCAGATTTGTTGGACAACATCCAGCAATCCAAGCTTCCAAATCTGGAAGCTTCTCGGCCTTTGAGCCTCAGATGGGGCGAGGTTCCGAATTTAAATCCGCCCGCCCACCCAAACATATGCGATCTATCTCAAATACGGCAAGAGCCTGATGAAATAGTACATCATTACTGGGCCAGATTCCTCCTGGTTATGGACAGGATAAAGGACTGCCGTGAGGAAAGCGCAATCTCAATTTTCTGCAACAATTGCACGGACAAGGGAATCATGAACGCCATAAGTCGTCGCGAAATCACATGCTTCACCGACCTAGCGACCATAGTACAAAAATACTGTGCGATGGAGAGCGCCTGGAAAACCGAAACCAAGTTTTGGGACAATTCGGCCCTGAACAAAACCCTAGTCCGAAATAAAAGGGTGCGTCATACTCAAGCACCTGGGTTAAAAACCAAAAAGCAAAAAAATCCTAAAGGGCACGGAACCGTACTGGAGGGATGGCTCAA
>NW_021278440.1:0-1813 GCF_002162155.2 Triticum dicoccoides | reverse complement strand
AATCTTGGTGATGATTCTGTGTTGAATGACTTATTGCATGTTTGCTTATTTAAGCATGTTGTAGCATGTAAATTTGATGCAAGTAAGGTTTATTTACCAATGTTGGGATGGTTTAATGATGAACATTGTCAATCTTTTGAAATGAATAAGAGCTTCACTTATATGTGCAAACTGAGTTGCAATATTTTCATGCTTTCTACTTCTTGTGCTAATTTTTTGGCTTTAGATTTTATGAACTATGCAAGTTACTCATCTATTCATGTGTCATATATGCAAAAATCAAGGGAAGTAAAAATGGATGACATATACATATACAACATGTACACCTTGTCTCTTTTGTTAGCCACATTTCAGATTAAGCAACGTCGAGGACGGCTTTATTTTCAAGAAGGGGAGGATGATGAGGACATGACTACCTTGGATATGACCAAAAATATTGCATATATGCATATTTGTCAGGTGATTTCTAGTGCAAACTATTCAATAATCTATTTATGTTATCCAGAACAAAAATACTTCACATACTTTTGTGTTTTGTCTAATTGCAGGTGTATGGGACATTTGTACAATCCACATATGAAGATAAGGAAGAAAGAGATGTTTATTTGATGTCCAAAAAGTTCTCTCACGTCACTTTTGGCCCAAGAGAAGATAGAGTCCAAGTCTCTCACGTTCTGGATTCAGATTCGGACTGCACAGACATACCTGACTCAAAACGCACACAAGTTCTTCATACGGACTCCGAATTGGGTGATTCTTTTTTTTGTTGGAAACTAGATTTCGTGCACTTTCCAACCCAATTGGAATCACCTTCAAATTCGTCCGGAGCGTTGAGTTGTGGACGAAACAATCTGATGCTGCAGCAGAATCCGAGTCAAACTACAAGTCCAAAGGTGTTACATCACTTCCACTTGGGCCCATTGGCCTTGTACGACCTAGATTTAGTTTTAGGCTGCCTTGGGACGTCCTCCCACCTCCTTGGCCGCCACCCCTTGCTCCTATATAAGTAGATCAATCTAGTAGCTTTTCCTTGGGATTTGTTTAGTTAAAAGTTAGCCATTGCAACTTCGTGTACTTCGTTTGTGTCCAACGACCAGACCAAGACCGCTTACGGATCCCCACCATTATCAATACTTCATATATATTCGCAATATTCAGATTGCTTTATCATATTCTTGCTCGTTTTTCGATTGCTTGCAGGAATAGACCTTCGTGGTCAGGTTGATTGTGCTCGAGCGTGGTCAATAACCTCTCGGAGTTGGTTTAGCGATTGCTAAGGCGCAACGTCGTGCACGTTTGTAGTCGGATCGTCAAAGTCATCTTCACCAAATCGATAGTTATCATCTCATCGAAAGATCGGGACCCTCGCCTCTATCACAAACGAAGAACAAGCAAGAAACTAAGATTGCAATCTGGATATTGCGAATATAAGATGAAAGCTTTATTGATCAAGGTGGGGTTCTGTGACGCCTTTGTCTGGTCGTTGAACACAAACGAAGTACGCGAAGTTGCAGCTATGGCGAACTTTTAATCTAAACAAAACCCAAAGTCTAAACGATGCCCTAAGGGCTGTATATATGGAGGAAGAGGGGGGAATTTCGTGGCCCTTGGTGGAGGGGTCCGAAATCAACCCTATCTCTTGTTTCCCCACACATACGGACTCTAAAAATAGCCTATACTTATGTATTTCGAAATTACATGGGCCTGGCCCAATAATAAGGTGACGCAGCACCTAAAATAGCCTCGGGACGAAATTTATGAAGTGGCATCTTGTATATTTCGTCCAAGGCTTCATGCACCCATTATGGTGGCT
>NW_021278438.1:0-1076 GCF_002162155.2 Triticum dicoccoides | reverse complement strand
AGCAATAAAAACAACACGTAAATGTTCCAAATGTTCTTCCAAAGATCTGCTATAAATCAGTATATCATCAAAATAGACTACCACAAATCGTCCAATGAAAGCACGTAAAACTTCGTTCATTAGTCTCATGAAAGTACTAGGCGCATTAGTTAACCCAAAAGGCATGACTAACCACTCATATAATCCAAACTTAGTTTTAAATGCTGTTTTCCATTCATCTCCCAATTTCATACGAATTTGATGGTATCCACTACGCAAATCAACTTTGGAGAATATTGTAGAGCCACTCAATTCATCAAGCATATCATCTAGCCTAGGAATAGGATGACGATAACGAATAGTAATATTATTAATGCCTCTACAATCAACACACATACGTGATGTACCATCCTTTTTCGGCACTAGAATAATAGGAACAGCACAAGGACTAAGGGATTCGCGTATATAACCTTTGTCGAGAAGCTCTTGTACTTGACGCATAATCTCCTTCCTCTCCTCTGGATTGGTACGGTATGGTGCACGGTTTGGCAGTGAAGCACCGGGAATTAAGTCAATCTGATGCTCAATCCCTCGAATAGGCGGTAATCCCGGTGGCACGTTTTGTGGAAAGACATCAGCGAACTCCTGCAAAATGTTAGTGACAGCAGGAGGCAAAGAGGAAGGCACGTCCTCGAATGAAAATAATGCCTCTTTGCACACAAAAGCATAGCAAACAGATTTGCTGAAATCTAGCTTATCAATATCAGATTTGGTGGCAAATAAACATGCACTTTTCAATTTAATTTCAGAAGCAACACTAGATGGTTTATTATTAGGCTTCATTTGTTGCTCAAATTCTTTTGCCACAATCTGATTTTCACTCTTATTCGTCTCCTGTTTTGCTTTATTAGCTCTATTAATATCATCTTTCAAAATGGAATCAGGAGTCATAGGAAGCAAAGTAATATTTTTATCCTTATGAACAAGAGTATAGTGATTGTTTCTACCATGGTGTACAGAATTTTTATCAAATTGCCATGGTCTACCAAGTAATAAGGAACATGCTTGCATAGGTACCACATCACAATCAACATAAT
>NW_021278437.1:0-1237 GCF_002162155.2 Triticum dicoccoides | reverse complement strand
TAGCAATATACTGAGCAATTTCTCTCTTCATCCTAGTCCACCAGAACCTCTGGCGTAGGTCCTGATACATCTTAGTACCACCGGGATGAATAGTGAGAGGAGATTCATGAGCCTCCTTAAGGATCAACTGCCGTAGATGCTGGTTCTTGGGAACCACTAGACGGTTCTCAAAGTACACAACACCATGATCATTTGTGGAGAAACAACTAGCACCTCCGCTAGCAATGTTCTCCTTGATCTTAGCTATTCCCTTATCTCGCTTCTGGGCAGCAATGATTTGATCCGTAAGAGTAGGTTTCGCCACCAAGGTGGAAAGAAATCCTTGAGGAACAATGTGGAGGTTAAGCTTCCGAAATTCCTCATGGAGAAGCGGTTGACTTTGTTGTAACATCAGATTGTTACAATAAGATTTACGACTTAGCGCATCAACCATGACGTTGGCTTTCCCTGGGGTGTAGGTTATTCCTAAGTCAAAATCTGTGATCAACTCGACCCAACGTCTTTGCCTGAGATTCAAATCCGGTTGGGTGAAGATGTACTTCAGACTTTGGTGATCAGTGAATATTTCGCAACGATTACCGAGGAGGTAATGTCGCCAGGTCTTAAGTGCATAGACTACGGCTGCAAGCTCTAGATCAAGGGTAGGATAATTCTCCTCATGTGGGTGCAATTGCCGTGAAGCGTAGGCAATTACGTGTCGATCTTGCATGAGAATGCAACCTAGTCCTTGTCGCGAGGCGTCGCAGTAGATAACAAAGTCCTTAGAGAAGTCTGGCGGTACCAGTACAGGAGCAGAAGTCAGGCGTCTTTTCAGTTCCTGAAAGCTGTGCTCACATTGTGGAGTCCATTCGAACTTCTTATCTTTCTTGAGGAGTTCGGTTAGAGGTTTAGCAACCTTGGAGAAGTTCTCGACAAAGCGACGACAATAGCTCGCTAAGCCCAGAAAGCTCCGAACTTGCTTGACCGATTCAGGTGGAGTCCAATTAAGGACGGCTTGAACTCGCTCAGGGTTAACAGCAATACCTTTACCAGATATTACATGACCCAGATAGGTCACTTCTGGCAACCAGAATTCACATTTAGAAAATTTGGCATAAAGGCGATGCTCTCGAAGTTTCTGCAACACTAGCCTTAGATGTTCGGCATGTTCTTCCTCGTTCTTGGAGTAGATGAGTATATCATCGAGGTAAACCACGACGAATTTATCCAAATACTCCATGAAGATTGAGTTCATTAA
>NW_021278436.1:0-1018 GCF_002162155.2 Triticum dicoccoides | reverse complement strand
CAATGTTGCTTTCTTTGGAATCATTCCAAATCAGTCATGCACACGTGCGAAGAATGTTGTGGTTTGAAGACTTGCAACCTTCAATCTATATGTATCCCTAGCACACCAAGCCACTGATTGATTTGTTCAAGGAGAAGGAGTTCCTTCATAAGAGCTAATCCGGACTTATGAAAGAACTTCGATACCCTCGTTGATGGTTCCCCCTCCTGAACTCGGTAGTGTTTTATTATAAGACTACCACGTGGTCATGCTTGTCTGGGACAACGTGTTCACATGTTTGTAGCAGAACCAGCTCATGTTTTGGAGCTTGCTATCGTAGTTCATCTCCCGAGAATCCCGCAACGTCATCTCGTCGATTTGTGTTGCAAACTTTCATTTTTCTTCCTAAGACTCAATGAGCCTGGAATATCCTAACACCAACCAGAGCTGAATCTCAGGCAGATATGATGGTTGGAACATTTCCCTAAGAACTATAATATTGGTCTCTGGATAACCGGTAAGGTGGATGTCGTGGCCAACACACCCATCCGGTAGACCTATTATTATAGTATCTTGTTTGAGGAAGTTGGCCACCCCCCCCATAGGGATTTCGTAGGATTTACTCCCTAGTTGCCCTATGGATTTTTGTGTTCCCGAAGTCCGACCTTTTACTTGATGTTTTAGATATCAAACCATATCTATGAATGGGTTATACTAGCACATCAAGGAGAACATTAGAAGCGGAGTGCTAAATGTCTCTCGGTCGATCATCCAGATTTTATTTGCTTGGCCTCGCTAAGGTGAAATATGAGAAAGTGTTATCCTCCTTCGCATCTGCATCGTCCATCGCTATTCATCATGGTAGTATGTTGTGTTGTCAGCACCCTTGACGCGGTTGTTGATAAAACCTTGATGATTGTGGAAATGCTCAAGTTCTTGAGAGCACGCACAAGCGCTACGTCTTATCATCGGCACTAGCTGGGATTGCCCCAGATTTCCTCGGTTATGCTATAACCACTCCAACAGTGAATTCACTCTC
>NW_021278435.1:0-896 GCF_002162155.2 Triticum dicoccoides | reverse complement strand
GGGGGGGGGCTTGCCTGGTTGCTCAGACAAGGAGGGGTCGTCGGTGACGTAGTCGACCACAGGGGCATCAGCATCGGTCTCAGAGTCTACCGGAAAGGAGTAACGGAGGGGGAACACAATAAATAACAGAGCAATCAAATGTAACACAAAGCAAGATGCGGCAATACGTTGTGCTAGGGGTGACCTAACGTAGGGATAGGCGATACCGGTGAAGGGGGAAACATCCGGGAAAGTATTCCCGGTGTTTCGCGTTTTCGGACAGATGAACCGGAGGGGGAAAGTTGCGAGTTCGATAGGTTAGGGGTGTGTGGCGGACGAACGGACTGCGTATCCGGAATCGTCTCGTCGTTTTGAGCAACTTTCATGTTGAAAATAATTTAATCCGAGTTACGGATTAAAAGATATGATTTTCCAAAGATTTTATTAATTTCTGGAATTTAATTAATTATGTAATTTAATCCGAAAATGGAATTATGACATCAGCATGATGTCATGTTGACATCAGCAGCCAACATGGATTGACTAAGTCAAACTTACACGTGGGTCCCATTTGTCATACTCTGTTAGCTAATTAAAAGTAGTTAATTAGGTAAATTAGTCATTAGGTTAATTAACCTTATTTAGTTAATTTAATCAGAATTAATTAAGTTAATTAATTAATTAATTAATTAATTAATTAATTAATTTTATTATTAATTATTTACTTATTATATTTTTTTAATTCTCTTTTTTTTTAAATAATAAAAAAATGTTTTGGGCGTGGGGCCCGTCTGTCATAGGCCCCAGGGGCCTATCGGGCGCTAATGGTTTTGGGCGCGGGGGCGCCCGACAGGGCCAACCCGGGCGCTGGCCTCGGGTGAGACCAACGGCGCGGCGGGGCCAGCCCGGTCGCCGGC
>NW_021278434.1:0-1236 GCF_002162155.2 Triticum dicoccoides | reverse complement strand
ATACTTATGTATTTCGAAATTACATGGGCCTGGCCCAATAATAAGGTGACGCAGCACCTAAAATAGCCTCGGGACGAAATTTATGAAGTGGCATCTTGTATATTTCGTCCAAGGCTTCATGCACCCATTATGGTGGCTTCAAAGTCCTGAAATCATCACTTGTAACTCCGTTCTTGTTCCCCTTGCGCATGCCATCATCTCCATGCTTGTTCTTGCTCCAATGTTCATCCTTCTCCAAGCTAGGCCCTTCATTTGTAAGCAAAACAAATGTATCCAATTTAGGCAGCATCATATTCTCATGAACATTAGAATCATTACCAAGAAACGAAAGTACCTGGTAATTTAGTTGGCGTGCACGAGCTCTAGTAATTGGTCCAGTATGTATAGCAGCAGGGGCTGTGGGTGTAACAATTGTATTGATGTCCTCATCATCTTCCATGGCATCAACAGGGCACACAAGTGATATTATTTGTCGTCGTTGTAAGGGAGGAGGTGATTATGCGAGGGAATGCAAATCTCCGCGTGTGATGATTGCTACCGCGGATGGTGGATATGAGTCCGCTAGTGACTATGATGAAGAGACATTGGCTCTTATTACACGTGAAGAACATGGTGGAGATGATTCTGATCATGAGACGCAATACATGGCTCCTGAAGACGCTGACAGGTATGAATGTTTAGTTGCTCAACGTGTTTTGAGTGTGCAGGTCACACAAGCTGAGCAAAATCAGAGGCACAATTTGTTCCATACCAAGGGAGTTGTGCAGGAACGTTCTGTGCGCATCATAATAGACGGAGGGGGCTGCAACAACTTGGCTAGCATGGAGATGGTGGAGAAGCTTTCTCTCACCACAAGACCACATCCACATCCTTACTACATCCAATGGTTCAACAACAGCGGCAAGGTTAAGGTAACACGTACTGTTCGTGTGCATTTTAGTATCTCTACATATGCTGATTATGTTGATTGTGATGTGGTACCTATGCAAGCATGTTCCTTATTACTTGGTAGACCATGGCAATTTGATAAAAATTCTGTACACCATGGTAGAAACAATCACTATACTCTTGTTCATAAGGATAAAAATATTACTTTGCTTCCTATGACTCCTGATTCCATTTTGAAAGATGATATTAATAGAGCTAATAAAGCACAACAGGAGAAGAATAAGAGTGAAAATCAGATTGTGGCAAAAGAATTTGAGCAACAAATGAAGCCTAATAATAAACCATCTA
>NW_021278433.1:0-1409 GCF_002162155.2 Triticum dicoccoides | reverse complement strand
AATCGAGTATCCATCCTACTCATGCGAAGTCTTTGCTTTCTTTCCTCAACGATTTCAACCGGTGTTTTCGCTTCAAGTTATTCATCGGTTTTTCCCCTTCCAAGTTGCCTTTGTTTTTCCCGCCCTCCCACCCTCTTCTTCCCGGAGCCTGAGCCTCTTTCGAGCATCAATTTCATTCATGTGGAGCCTCTTCAGTCTTTCGTCAATTATTTCAACCGGTGAATTCTCGTCTCGTTTGTCATTCTTCAACACCTTTTCTTCTCCGGTGGATTCAATTCAAGTTTTTTTTCTCGGATTGATAATATTCTTTTCCTTTGATCAAGTGTTTTCCCTGCTCGTTCGCCTCTCGCCAGTTTATCCTTCCGGAGTGCTCAAGACATCTCAGGAGATTCGTCTGTGTTCGAATTAATTCGAGGTTGTCACCTCATTCAAATATTTCAATTGTTCTGGTGCATCATCTATCTGTTCAACATCGCTTTTCCAACGGTGTTTTTCTCTTCAGTGGGCCCTAACCCACAGGTCTTTTCCCAGGATCTTACCTGACTCTTCTAATTTCCCGGAGCTATTTTAAAATTCTTTTTGAACTATGATTTAAGAATGAATTTCATCAGTCAGATACCTTCTGCAAGATCGCTTTGAAATTCTTTTCATTGTTGGCTCAACCTCTTCGCCTTTCGTTTCCCCGGAGTGGCTCAACAAATTTTGGTGTTGTTTCTCGTCGCCATTCTTAACATTTGAAGACCGAAGAAGAGTTTTTCCTCTCAATCTTGCCCATTCTCTCGAAGTTTCGTGGTTCTAGCTTCATGTTATCCTCTCCAATTATTCCATTTGTCAGATATTCTTTTCTTACCCATCAACCGTGAGAGCTTGTGATGGGCTAAGTTGGGACACCCCTGCAGGGTATTATCTTTCGAAAGCCGTGCCCACGGTTATGTGGCAGATGGGAATTTGTTAATGTCCGGTTGTAGATAACTTGACACTAGATTCGAATTAAAACGCATCAACCGCGTGTGTAGCCGTGGTGGTCTCTCTTCGGCGGAGTCCGGGAAGTGAACACGGTTTCGGGTTATGTTTGACATAAGTAGGAGTTCAGGATCACTTCTTGATCATTGCTAGCTTCACGACCATTCCATTTGCTTCTCTTCTCGCTCTTATTTGCGTATGTTAGCCACCATATATGCTTAGTCGCTGCTGCAACCTCACCACTTTACCCCTTCCTTACCCATTAAACTTTGCTAGTCTTGATACCCATGGTAATGGGATTGCTGAGTCCTCGTGGCTCACAGATTACTACAACAACAGGTGCAGGTGCAGGTTATGTGATGATCATGACGCGAGAGCGATGTTTGCTTGTTTTGGAGTTCTTCTTCTGCTTCTTCTTCGATCAGGGGATAGGTTCCAAGTCGGCA
>NW_021278432.1:0-784 GCF_002162155.2 Triticum dicoccoides | reverse complement strand
TTGTACTACCACATGTTTTCCGCAAGGAATATGGTTTAGTAAGTTCCAAACCGCTTTCATGGTACACACCAAAGAGGAGAGGCCGTGATGATGGTTCCATGGCCCTGGATTAAAGCCAGTCATCCGGTCAGGGGGCATGGGTGTTTCCGGTTGGGACCGAGAGGGGGGCACCCCTTAGAGCGCGTGTATATAAATTTGATCCCATGCTATTCGAGATTGTGATCTCCCCGTCTCAAAAGTTTTTCTTGGACGATGACTAGGGTGATTCCTAGCATCGAGAGGTAGGATGGGTGTGTACCGGTTAGCTGTGTTTTCTTCTGAAATACCGTAAACGGAACTAGTCCTTCGTGACTACGGAAATCCGTTGACTGTGGGAAAAATTTTGTACAAACTCTGCAGAGTCATATATTCCTCCAAATCATCTCTTCCATGTCAAGTTTCGTTCCTTCTTATCCTAATAAATTGTCAGCTTTGATGACAGAGACTCCGGTGAATCGCATGAGTGCTAAGTCCGGTTAAATGATCACTCCTGTGGATGGACTAACCCGTTTGTTTTCATGAATTGAATGTTTATTATGAGTATTATTTACTTGTGAATAAAAGCCCTTTATGTGATGTCGCTTAGACGTCCGACTGTGGCATTTCTTTTTAAAGCCCTTTCTGTGATGTCGCTCAGACGTCCGACTGTGGCATTTCTTTTAAAGCCCTTTCTGCGATGTCGCTCAGACGTCCGACTGTGGAATTCCTTTTAAAGCCCTTTATGTGATGTCGCTCAGACGTCCGA
>NW_021278431.1:0-1494 GCF_002162155.2 Triticum dicoccoides | reverse complement strand
AGATTTCTCCAAGGACTTTATTATCTATTGCGACGCCTCGCGACAAGGACTAGGTTGCATACTCATGCAAGATCGTCAGGTAATTGCCTATGCTTCACGGCAATTACACCCACATGAGGAAAATTATCCCACACATGATCTAGAGCTTGCAGCTATAGTCCATGCACTTAAAACCTGGCGACACTACCTTCTCGGTAATCGCTGTGAGATGTTCACCGATCACCAAAGTTTGAAATATATCTTCACCCAACCATATTTGAATCTCAGGCAAAGAAGTTGGGTTGAGTTGATCTCGGATTACGACCTAGGAATAACTTACACCGCGGGCAAAGCCAATGTCATGGCTGATGCGCTAAGCCGTAAGTCCTATTGTAACAACCTGATGTTACAACAAAGTCAAACATTTCTCCATGAGGAATTTCGTAAGCTTAATCTTCACATTGTTCCTTGAGGATTCCTATCCACCCTGGTGGCGAAACCTACCCTTATGGATCAAATCATAGCTGCCCAGAAGCGTGATAAGGGCATATCCCGGATTAAGGAAAACATCGCTAGCGGAGTTGCTACATGTTTCTCCATGGACGAGTGAGGTGCTGTCGTTTTCGAGAACCGTTTGGTGGTTCCCAAGAAACAACATCTATGCCAGTTGATCCTTAAGGAAGCTCATGAATCCCCTATGACCATTCATCCCGGTAGTACTAAAATGTATCAAGACCTATGCCAGAGGTTTTGGTGGACTAGGATGAAGAGAGAAATCGCTCGATACATTGCTAATTGCGACGTTTGTCGTCGTGTTAAAGCAGAGCATCAATGGCCTGCTGGTACCCTTCAACCTTTGGCTATTCCTGAATGGAAATGGGATAAAATCAGTATGGATTTCATCACCGGGTTTCCCAGGACCAAGAGAGGGAATAATGCCATCTTCGTTGTGATCGACCGACTTTCCAAAGTAGCCCACTTTCTACCTGTTCGTGAGAGTATCACCGCTAGCCAGCTAGCCGAGTTATACATCTCCCGAATAGTGTCTCTTCATGGTGTTCCATTGGAAATTAACTCAGACCGTGGGAGTCTCTTCACCTCTCGATTTTGGGAAAGTTTCCAAAATGCTATGGGAACTCGTCTCTCTTTTAGTACTGCCTTCCATCCTCAATCAAGTGGTCAAGTAGAGCGAGTCAATCAAATTCTGGAAGATATGCTCCGAGCTTCTGTTATCTCGCTTGGAATAAGTTGGGAGAAATGCCTTCCATTCGCGGAGTTTGCTTATAACAATAGTTATCAAGCTAGTTTGGGGAAAGCTCCTTTCGAAGTTCTTTATGGACGAAAATGTCGAACGCCTCTTAACTGGTCAGAAACCGGGGAAAGACAATTCTTTGGCCCGGATATGATTCAGGAAGCGGAAGAGGAGGTTCGCGTTATTCGTGAGAAATTGAAAACAGCCCAATCTCGTCAAAAGAGTCAATATGATCGTAAACATAAGCCTATGACTTATGAAAT
>NW_021278430.1:0-2158 GCF_002162155.2 Triticum dicoccoides | reverse complement strand
CATGTACAAACTGGACAATCTCTTTCGGAGTATCAGGGTTTCGGACGAGAACTCATCTGTTACACGGGCACTTCAATGTTTTTTAAACTTATTTGAACTCCGGACTTCTTTTGTGTTCAGTATGCAGCATTCAAAGCGACGTCATCAATTTCCAACATGTTCTAACATCATTTGTAGTTTTTCAGTCATTTACCTAATTGTTTAGAGAGCTAAATGACCGTTAAATTGAAAATCACTACAAAATGAACTGTGAAAATGTTGAAACTTGGCATGGTATCATCATTTCACCCGCATAGCATGTGGGAAAGAGTAGAGAGGGTCACGGCAAAAACTGGACGCACTTCATGTACAAACTGGACAATCTCTTTCAGAGTATCAGGGTTTCGGACGAGAACTCATCTGTTACACGGGCACTTCAATGTTTTTTAAACTTATTTGAACTCCGGACTTCTTTTGTGTTCAGTATGCAGCATTCAAAGCGACGTCATCAATTTCCAACATGTTCTGACATCATTTGTTGGTTTTCAATCATTTACCTAATTGTTTAGAGAGCTAAATGACCGTGAAATTGAAAATCACTATAAAATGAACTATGAAAATGTTGAAACTTGGCATTGTATCATCATTTCACCCGCATAGCATGTGCGAAAGAGTAGAGAGGGTCACGGCAAAAAGTGGACGCACTTCATGTACAAACTGGACAATCTCTTTCGGAGTATCAGGGTTTCGGACGAGAACTCATCTGTTACACGGGCACTTCAATGTTTTTTAAACTTATTTGAACTCCGGAGTTCTTTTGTGTTCAGTATGCAGCATTCAAAGCGACGTCATCAATTTCCAACATGTTCTAACATCATTTGTAGTTTTTCAGTCATTCACCTAATTGTTTAGAGAGCTAAATGACCGTTAAATTGAAAATCACTACAAAATGAACTGTGAAAATGTTGAAACTTGGCATGGTATCATCATTTCACCCGCATAGCATGTGCGAAAGAGTAGAGAGGGTCACGGCAAAAACTGGACGCACTTCGTGTACAAACTGTACAATCTCTTTCGGAGTATCAGGGTTTCAGACGAGAACTCATCTATTACACGGGCACTTTAATGTTTTTTAAAATTATTTGAACTCCGGACTGCTTTTGTGTTCAGTATGTAGCATTCAAAGCGAGGTCATCAATTTCCAACATGTTCTGATATCATTTGTTGTTTTTTGGTCATTTAGCTAATTGTTTAGAGAGCTAAATGACCGTGAAATTGAAAATCACTATAAAATGAACTATGAAAATGTTGACACTTGGCATGGTATCATCATTCCACCCGCATAGCATGTGCATCAGAGTAGAGAGGGTCACGGCAAAAACTGGACGCACTTCGTGTACAAATAGGACAATCTCTTTCGGAGTATCAGGGTTTCGGACGAGAACTCATCTGTTACACGGGCACTTCAATGTTTTTTAAACTTATTTGAACTCTGGACTTCTTTTGTGTTCAGTATGCAGCATTCAAAGCGACGTCATCAATTTCCATCATGTTCTAACATCATTTGTAGTTTTTCAGTCATTTACCTAATTGTTTAAAGAGCTAAATGACCGTGAAATTCAAAATCACTATAAAATGAACTATGAAAATGTTGAACCTTGGCATGGTATCATCATTTCACCCGCATAGCATGTGCGAAAGAGTAGAGAGGGTCATGGCAAAAACTGGACGCACTTCATGTACAAACTGGACAATCTCTTTCAGAGTATCAGGGTTTCGGACGAGAACTCATCTGTTACACGGGCACTTCAATGTTTTTTAAACTTATTTGAACTCCAGACTTCTTTTGTGTTCAGTATGCAGCATTCAAAGCGACGTCATCAATTTCCAACATGTTCTGACATCATTTGTTGGTTTTCAATCATTTACCTAATTGTTTAGAGAGCTAAATGACCGTGAAATTGAAAATCACTATAAAATGAACTATGAAAATGTTGAAACTTGGCATTGTATCATCATTTCACCCGCATAGCATGTGCGAAAGAGTAGAGAGGGTCACGGCAAAAAGTGGACGCACTTCATGTACAAACTGGACAATCTCTTTCGGAGTATCAGGGTTTCGGACGAGAACTCATCTGTTACACGGGCACTTCAATGTTTTTTAAACTTATTTGAACTC
>NW_021278429.1:0-1326 GCF_002162155.2 Triticum dicoccoides | reverse complement strand
GGGGGCTCGCCGGAGTTAAGGAAGAACCACCCGCAGCGGGGATGGGGGCTCGTCGGAGAGGTACCCCACTATCTATCTTAGGGTTCAGGGTGGGGGTGGGTGGGGGGCCTAGAGGGCTGGCCGGGGCAGCGGTGGCGAGTTGTTTCAGGGTGGCGAGGCGGTGCTGGGGCCGGCGGTTCGGCCGGTGGTGGCAGGCGGTTCAGGGGTGTGCATGTTGAAGATGAACTGCAGGCCCTCCCTAAACTACATGTCAAGTGTCTCTCTGCTACCATTGCGTTCAGTTTCGACAGTAGCATTCAGATTCCACAGTTAATTTCAGTTTCAATAGTTAAGTTCAGAGTCAAAAGTTTTTACCTCATCTCTTGTAGTCAGGTGGTTTTTGATGATGTTAATTTTACATCCATTTTTCATCATCTATTGGAGATGCTATTAGAATCCCACTTGAGATTGACGATGTCTGTCTTGTGCTGCTTCAGCCTTGACATCTTACGGCTCATCGGAGCTGCTCCAACGACAGAACGATCCATCACAATAGAGCAGTGCCCTGGACGCCGTCTACAGATTCCTCAGATCTTCCTCCACACCTCCGACAGCCACCTTTGCCTCAACTGCTTTAGCGACCAACCCAATGATGCTGAGGTCGACACGGATACGGCAAAGAGGTTGTACACTTGTTGTGTCACTTATTACTATACATTCACGTCGATCCATTAGGGCTATTTTGGTTCAACGGAGAAATGTCGATCCACTAGTTGTTACCATCACTCTAAATTTCTGCATGCTCTCCTTACATAATCTCACCATATTTTTTTCGTATGCATGTCAGATATTGTACACAGTCATGCTGAACATGTAGAGAAAAAGAGAAGTGTTTTGCGCGGCAATACAATGTCATGCAGACATCGCTTCATGGTGGGTTCAATGGCAAACCCTCCCCACCCCTCTCCAGATTGTAATCCAGAGGAAGATATCTGTTCTGAGGCGTATTCAGACGCCGCTGACCACTCCTATTTACCCCCAAGGTGTTTGCTCTACCTTGGCATGATGATGTTAGTCATATCATGCATATGTTGCCTTGCAGTGCCTACTTTTGACATCATATATGTCATCTGCTTAGTTTAGACATGTTTTGTAATGCCACCTGTTTAGTTTCTATATCATATATGGGAATTATGCAGTCTCGTGTCTTTTAGCCAGCCATAATATATATGAAATGTGCAATGCCATCCTGTTTAACCAGGCATCATATATTTGAATGATATCTTCCCCATCCTTTTCTTCATTACATTTCCATTTGTCGACAATGTTTGTACATTAAACTACTCT
>NW_021278428.1:0-1186 GCF_002162155.2 Triticum dicoccoides | reverse complement strand
GTGACGTGGCATCATTAGTGGGGATTACTGTAGCTTAATCACCCGGGCGTCACAATTCTCCTCCACTACAAGAAATCTCGTCCCGAGATTTAAGAGGGGAGCAAGGGGGAAAGGTCTGGTTACGATAATCTAACGGATCTTCTCGAAGAAGTTAATCCCTTTCGTTGATGTCTTCAATCCTTTATTCCGATGCATCATGATAAACTGGTCATCATTTCTTCGGGAACTCCATCGTACTTACGAAAGATAAGGGCCAGCTCACTACGACATAAAGCTTTTAAGGGAAACAATCTGGGGCTAACCCATGAATTAGTATAAGATTATCTCTCGAGTTGAACATATGAAATACCTCGAGAGTAAGGTACGAAGGTACCATAATAGGCTCCAAGCGGGTGAGAAAGGGGTTTAGAGTAGCGAGAGTAAGTATCGCGTCTGATACCAGAATAGATCACTATGACGGTGGCCCGTGAATTACATACGAGTCCACGCAGGAGGAATAACTTTGGGAACAGGGGGTGTACAGGAGAGTCTGGTTCCGATCCTGTGGAACTGTGGGTTATGGGCCCACCATGTGGGTTAAAAGTAGAAAGGGGGGGGGGGCTGACATCTTGTACGATCACGATAGCAAGGCATGTCAGAGAGTAGCATGTCAGTTATGTCGGCAACAATGTCGGTACCAAGGGCGAGGGACGAAGAGAACCATTTTCCTGCTCGTTAAACGAGGCGGACCAGTAGGCAAAGTTCTCGTCCATCGGTGGTTACCGGAATGTCATCAACAAAAGTAACAGGGTCTTACTGACAGAATTGTACAACGAGGTGTTTACATAAGCAGGAGAATATTACTGCTCAGATCATATAGTTCACAAGAAAGGTTAAACCAACAATGGAAGGAAAATATGATCATCAGATTAAACAGAACAGTGGAAAGGAAATTATGTTTAACCACATATTTCAAGGGTATATCCTTCCCAAGGATAAGCAGAGCATGATATCCATGACAGGATATAATGTAGAAAACTCTTTAGGTAGGGGAGAGAATTTTCATGACATTACCCATACAACGGTGTTTGGATAATTGAGCAAGAAACATTTAGCATTGGGCTTCAAATGTTCTTGTTGAAATCAGAGTATCACAGACATGCTTCGAGATAGCATTGACATGGTCTTCAAGCAAAGGCCGGTTTTT
>NW_021278427.1:0-1198 GCF_002162155.2 Triticum dicoccoides | reverse complement strand
CCTAGTGCCCTAATCCTTAATTAAACTAAACTAAACCCCCCCTGTTTAACCTGTGACGCTGACGTATGGGTCCCACAGGTCAGTTTGACCTGGACGGCGCCCGTTGACCTGCTGACGTCACTATGAGGTCATGCTGACGCAATATTCCTTTTCTGGAATTTAGTTTATTTTATAAATAATCAGGAAATTCCAGAAATAGCTAAAACTTCAATAAATCATAGAAAATTAACCGTAACTCCAAATTAAATAAATTATATATGAAAAATTATCAGAAAAATTCAAGGAATCCATCTGTACCATTTTCATGCATGTTAGAACAACTTATAGCTGCTGTTTAGCACAAATCAATTAAATGGCATTTAAATAATCACATATGGAGTTTGAATTTGAATCTTGTATTCAAACCAACCCCATTTAACTTGTTGCTAGATGCATTAGCCCAAAACACATTCATTTTGCCATGTCATGATCATGCATCATATTGTGCATTGCATTGATTGTGTTCCCTTCTGTGTTGCCGGTATTTGTCCCCTCTCGATAGACGTGACACCGATGATGTGATCGTTGACACTGATGAAGACTCAATGTTATCTTCAGAAGTGCCAGGCAAGCAAAAACCCCTTGTTCATTCCGATACAATCCCACTCTCTCGCTCCTGCTCTCTTTTACTGCATTAGGACAACAACGATTCAACGGTTACTTGCTGCGGTAGCTGAACCCCTTTATCCTTTGCATGACCTGTCATTGCCACAGTAAATAGATGAAACCCACTAGCATGAGTAGGAGTTGTTTGAGCCCTGATGTGCCTACTCATTTATGTTTGTTGTCATGCCTGCTACTGCTTAGAGTTGAGTCAGGTCTGATTCATCGGGGATGAATCAGAGGCGTGTGAACATGTCCTACTGTGTGTGAGCTAAGTGTGTGAACACGATTTGGTAAAGGTAGCGGTGAGAGGCCATGTAGGAGTACATGGTGGGTTGTCTCATTGCAGCCGTCCTCAGGAACTGAGTTCTGTGTCTGTGATCCATGATTCAGCTACTACCACGCATTGGGCCCGAAACCAATGGACCCTCTCGGCTTCTTGATCACCCTTGTCCTCTGTCCAGGAGTTGCAAGTAGTTTCTGGTGTTTGTAGTGTGCTGGAGGCCGTGCGCAGCGCTGACCGTAGGGGTGGGCTGTGATGCGGTAGGCACGTGGC
>NW_021278426.1:0-1203 GCF_002162155.2 Triticum dicoccoides | reverse complement strand
AATGTGCATTGATTTCAAGCACATCAACCGGGCCTGCCCGAAAGATCACTTTCCTCTCCCTCGCATAGATCAAATTGTTGACTCGACCGCGGGATGCGAGAGATTGTCTTTTTTAGATGCTTACTCCGGGTACCACCAGATCCGTCTGTACGGGCCCGATGAGGTAAAAACAGCTTTCATCACTCCATTCGGGTGCTTCTGCTATATCACCATGCCATTCGGCCTCAAGAATGCCGGAGCCACATTTATGCGAATGATTCAGAAGTGTCTACTCACCCAAATCAGTCGGAATGTGGAAGCTTATATGGATGATATTGTTGTCAAGTCACGAAAAGGTTCCGACCTGCTCGCTGACCTCGCTGAAACATTTGCCAACCTCAGAAGGTATGATATCAAGCTCAATCCATCAAAGTGCACATTTGGAGTTCCTGGTGGCAAGTTACTCGGTTTTCTCGTTTCCGAACGGGGAATCGACGCTAACCTAGAGAAGATTGGCACTATTCTCCGAATGAAACGCCCTGTGCGAGTGCACGATGTCCAGAAGCTTACTGGATGCTTGGCCGCATTAAGTCGATTCATCTCACGACTCGGTGAAAAGGCACTGCCTCTTTACCGACTGATGAAGAAGGCTGACAAGTTCGACTGGACTCCAGAAGCTGATGCAGCGTTTGCCGAGCTAAAAGCTCTGCTCTCCACCCAGCCGGTGCTTGCTGCTCCAATCAGCAAAGAGCCTCTGTTGCTCTACATCGCAGCCACAGGACAAGTCGTCAGTACTGTGCTAACGGTCGAGCGGGAAGAAGAAGGAAAAGCTCTCAAAGTTCAGCGCCCAGTGTATTATTTGTCTGAAGTCTTGACTCCATCCAAGCAGAGATATCCTCATTATCAGAAGCTTGTGTATGGAATATACATGACCACAAAGAAGGTTGCTCATTATTTCTCTGACCATTCCATCACAGTCGTCAGCGACGCTCCACTATCAGAGATTTTGCACAACAGAGACGCAACTGGTCGAGTGGCCAAATGGGCGATTGAACTTCTTCCCCTTGATATCAAGTTTGAGACAAAGAAAGCCATTAAGTCCCAGGCGATAGCAGATTTCCTCGCCGAGTGGATTGAACAACAGCAGCCGACTGAAGTTCACTCGGAGCATTGGACCATGTTTTTCGATGGCTCTAAGATGTTGAATGGTTCCGGTGCTGGGGT
>NW_021278425.1:0-1302 GCF_002162155.2 Triticum dicoccoides | reverse complement strand
AAAATTCCATTTAATTTGAAATGGGGATTTGTGAAACCCTCAGAATCATTTCTGAAAAATGACCCAAATAAAAATTTCTCCAAAAGGGTCCAAGAAAATGCTCATGTTGCTCTCTGAAAATATTGGACAGAGATAAAAATCAAACCAATATTTTTAAGAGCTCATAGGTATTTAATTTGGGCATTTGGAATTAATGCATAAATATTTGCATTGGAAATATATTAGTTATATATATTAATATATGTCCAAATATTATGTCAATTATAAAGGAGCTCTGGAATAATATATCTAGCTCCTGCAAAAATTGGCATAAGGTAAATAAATGATTTAATATATTATTTAAATCAAAACAAATGTCAGAAATTAGAAAAAGAAAAATAAATAAAAGGAGGAGCTTACCTGGGCTCCTCCCTGTGCAGCCCAGCCAGCTGGCTGGCCCAGCCAGCAGGCGGCCCAGCCCGCCTCCCTCCTCTGTCGTCTTCGTCCTCGACAGAGGGAGGGGAGTGTGGCCGGCGCGCGCGCGCGCCACCGCGCCACGCCACCTGCTCGCCTGCCTGCCTGCCCTCCCCTCCTCGTCTCGATGCCCCGGACGACGCCACGCCCTCCCCCCTGCTCTCTCTCACTCTCCCTCAGTTCTTCCCTCCTCTCCCTCGCTCTCTCTCTCACACGGCCGAACACCACCGTCGCCGCCGTTCGCCATAGCAGCCGTCTCCGGCCACCCCTCGCCCCTCCGCTGAGCTCAGGAGCTCCGCCTCGACCCCCTCTTCCTCCCCACCAAGTCAAGCCCCTCCGGAAGCCCTGCATCGCCGCCCACGTCGCCGTTCCCCTCCTCGGCCACCGGAGATCGTCGCCGTCGAATCGGGAGCTACCGGACGTCCCCGAGCCCGCTAACCATCCCTGCAGCTCCGCGGTGAGCCACTGACCCGATTCCCCCTTGCCCCGTCGTCCCTAGCATCCTGTAGCTGCCGCCCCCTTGAGCTCCGAAGCTCGCCGCCGCCGTGCCTCGTCGCCGTCGTGGCCACAGTCACCGTAGCGCCCAACCGAGCACACCCACGTCCTCACCGCACCGCGTAGAAGCCGTAGGTGCCAACCCCGCATCTCCGCAGCCGTTGTAGCCTCGACCCCGAGCTCAACCGAGCTCCGGCAGCCGCCACGGTCGTCGCCGTCGTCGGTACCGGCCACCTCAGGCACGGCCACCACCACCGTTCGACGCGCGGGAGCAAGAGCTCTCCAACGAGCCCAAGCACGGCCTCGCCCGTGCCCTGTAGCGCGTTTCCGCATCGCGCCGCCGTCTCGGGCCCC
>NW_021278424.1:0-2254 GCF_002162155.2 Triticum dicoccoides | reverse complement strand
AGCAACAATAAATGACTCGGCACAGGTAAATTGCATTGCCTCCATAATTAAAACCTATGGGTGGAGAGAGGTGGTACCTATCTATGAAGACACTGACTATGGTAGAGGTATCATACCATACCTTGTTGATGTGCTACAAGAAGTTGATGCCCGTGTTCCCTACCAAAGTGTGATCCCTTTGTCAGCAACTAGTGAACAAATTACTCTAGAACTCTATAAGCTGATGACAATGCAAACGACAGTCTTTGTTGTACATATGTCATTTACCTTGGCCTCCCTCTTCTTCATAAAGGCAAGAGAAGTAGGGATGATGAACAAAGGATATGCATGGATCATGACAGATGGAGTAACCAATCTAATAGATTCACTGAATCCTTCTATCCTAGAATCGTTGAATGGTGCCATAGGTGTTGAGTTTTATGTTCCCAAAACCAAGGAACTTGATGACTTCGCCATGAGATGGAATATGAGGTTCCAGATTGACAACCCAACTGATCCACCATTGAAATTAAACATCTTTGGACTATGGGGCTATGATACAATCTGGGCAGTAGCACATGCCGCAGCAAAAGTTGGACTTGCAAATGCCACATTTCAGAAACCAGGTGCCACAAGAAATTCAATAAGTTTGGAAACCTTGGAAACATCTAGTAATGGTCCAAAACTGTTGCAAGCAATCCTGCAGAATAAATTTAGAGGCCTCAGTGGCAATATTGACCTTTCAAATAGGCAGCTGCAAATTTCAACATTTCGGATAATAAATGTAGTAGGGAAAGGATGGAGAGATATTGGATTCTGGACTGCACAAAATGAACTCTCGCAGCACTTAAATAAAACCAGACACACAACAACACATCTAAATCCAGTTATCTGGCCAGGAGAGTCCATAGAAATACCCCGAGGTTTTAAGATTCCTGTAAGCGGGAAGAAACTTCAAGTTGGTGTGTGCACAAGTGGATATCCGGAATTTGTGAAGGTCGAAAAGGATCATATCACAGGTGCAACAAAAGCAGTCGGTTTTTCAGTGGATGTATTTGAAGAGGCAGTTAAGAGACTTCCTTATGCAGTCCCTTATGAATATGTCCTATTTAGTACCAAGGATGATGGAAGTGCCGAAGATTACAATGATTTTGTCTACCAAGTTTATCTTGAGGTATGAAAGATTTCAAGTACTACATATTCCCTACTTGATTTCCTTTAGTTGGTAAACAGTTGAGGCCTTGAAGCATGAAACCAAACTTGCACACATTCATCTGTATTCCCTACTTGGTTTTCTTTAGTTAGTATAAACACTTGAGGGCTTGAGGCCTTGAAGCATCAAACTGAACTTGCACACATGTCATTTAAAATTAGAAGCATTATACTTAATATTTAAATTGGATGACGATGAATGTTGTAGATAACCCTAAATGTATTCCATGCAGTACTGTAAACCCATTGTTGTCATCCTTCACTACATTTGAGGATGCTGTTCATTCCCAAAAAAAAGAGGATGCTGTGTCGCTGTTCATATATGCTAGTCTCATCATGTATTTATAGTAGTTCTCCGACCTAAGCATGCCAATGATTTTGTAGTATGCAGAACCAGTTATGGATTTATGGTACTCCCTCTGTTCACTTTTGAGGGCAGGCCTGGCGCAGTGGTGAAGTCCTCCCCACTTGTGCCAAGAGGTCCTGGGTTCGAACCAGCCTCTCTGCATTGCACTTTGCAGGGGTAAGACTAGGTTCCTATAATCCCTCCCCAGACCCCACCTTGTGTGGGAGCTTCTATGCACTGGGTCTGTCCTCTGTTCACTTTTGTAAGTCGTTTAAGACAGCTGAAATTGAGCTGTTTTAGGTGCTGTCTTAAATGCCTAAAACGTCTTACAAAAGTGAACGGAGGGAGTAATAAACTTTGGATACCATGGGAAACTCCTATTGGATGACAGAAGATAGTATAGACAATTAATTTACAAGAACATAGAGCAAGTGCAACTATATACCGAGTGCCAACCTTATTTCGTTTTCCATATTCCAAAAATCATTTCTTAACCAGGCATATTTCAAATTATTTTCTATCTGCTCAGCTAACAATTCTTTTTTTGTCTTTACAGAAATATGATATAGTAATTGGAGACATAACAATAAGGTATAATAGAACATTCTATCTATGCTATATATTCCAGGCAGAAAAGGTGTCCAAGAGGTCGTGGGGTGCTCAAAATGAGCGGAGATGCTCCCCGCTCCCTAGCCTAGCCTAGCCCACCAGCCTCGC
>NW_021278423.1:0-1468 GCF_002162155.2 Triticum dicoccoides | reverse complement strand
GCTGCCGTGCCCCGCCGCCCGCTGCCGCGCCGCGCCGCCTCGCCGCGTCTCGCCGGACCGACGAGGTAGCCGTTGCCGTCAGTTTTTTAAAAGAAAACTGATTCGGTTTTTTTAGAAAAACCCTAGTTCGTTTTTTAGATCGGTTCACCGGTTTTCCCGGTTTTTCTTTTTAGCGGACAGTCGTCCGTGCGTTCGTTTTAACGAACGGTTTTCGCTCGTTAGTTACAGACAACGAACGCTCGTTCATTAGCCTGTTCGTCAGCTTTCTTTTATCGGATTTTTCCGCGGTTATTTCTGATCGCGATTTCTGATCCAATTTTCATTCTAGTTTATCTTTTCGCTCGTTTGTCGGAATCAGGCGATTCAAGCGCCTAGATCTTCTTCTCGAGACCCTCTTTATGTTTAACCAACTTAAACAAGATTTTGGTACTGTAAAATTTGACCTAGGTCCAGATTAGTAAACTGATCTTGTTTCTTTCGATGTTTGAGTTTCGTTGCTCCATTTGATTTGATTCTTTTTGCTAACCGGAGTTCTTAAGTTGAACTTTCTCGTAGATCTTCATATTTGAGTTTTACCCGTGATTATTTGCTTGATTGCTTATGTATGCTATTTTTTGTTTGTGATAAAATTCCTCGAGTGCGAAGCATGTTATTTGGAGTCCCTAGGTTTCGCGGATCTTCAGCAAGGCAATCAACACTTTGATCATACCCCTTTATCACCCAGTTTTTATGCATTAGTTCCAATCCTCAAACATTGCATGGTTAGGATGTATTTAACATGTGGGTTGGGAAGTAGATGATGAGGTAGAACCTATTGCCCTATTATACTCAAACCCTTGGGAGTTACTTCTATGTGTTGCTTATATTGCTATGCTATGCTCGTAGACGTGGTTTGGGTGAGTGAAATCCATGACAGATGTGAGATTGTTAATTAATGGTTTAACTTAAGGTGGCAACTTGAATACACATCTGGGTGGATTGCTTGTTGGGCACCTGGAGAATGTGTCTGCCCGGAGTAGAGAGTTAATGTTTCTGAAAGACTGTGTCTCGGTCATCCGTTTCTCAAACACCATGTAGTGCGATAAATTCAATGGAGGCGATCGAGTCTTGTGGGGAAAAGTGCGCAAACCTCTGCAGAGTGTACAAACTAATCATGGTTAGCCGTGTCCCCGGTTATGAATAATCTTGAGTATCTAGTACTTGGAGTATCTTAAGTATCTCATCACTTTTAACTTAATATTGTTGGGTTGATAATTAATTTAATTGGGATTGAGTTGGAGGAACCTTCTCAATGATGTTTCAACTACCATGATAGTTAAATTAAAATCTATTCCTTTGTTATAGGGGAAAATTGGCTTTTTGCAAAACTGTAACCATAGAGCTTTCCACTAGCCAAATATGCATGTAGTGATAGCATTATTCTGTTCTTGCTCTACTGTGTTACTTTGCCAGCATATTCCATGTGCTG
>NW_021278422.1:0-1359 GCF_002162155.2 Triticum dicoccoides | reverse complement strand
CAATAAACCATTCCTTTAGGTGCAAGACCATTGAAGGTATTATTCAAAAATAGAGTAACCATTATTCTCCTTAAATGAATAACCGTATTGCGATAGACATAATCCAATCATGTCTATGCTCAACGCAAACACCAATCTCGGTGGTAGAGGGAGCGTGCGATGCTTGATCATATCAACCTTGGAAACACTTCCAACATATATCGTCAGCTCACCTTTAGCTAGTCTCCGTTTATTCCGTAGCTTTTATTTCGAGTTACTAACACTTAGCAACCGAACCGGTATCCAATACCCTGGTGCTACTAGGAGTACTAGTAAAGTACACATTAACATAATGTATATCCAATATACTTCTATCGACCTTGCCAGCCTTCTCATCTACCAAGTATCTAGGGTAATGCTGCTCCAGTGGTTGTTCCCCTTATTACAGAAGCACTTAGTCTCGGGTTTGGGCTCAACCTTGGGTTTCTTCACTAGAGCAGCAGCTGAATTGCCGTTTCATGAAGTATCCCTTTGTTCCCTTGCCCTTCTTGAAACTAGTGGTTTCACCAACCATCAACAATTGATGCTCCTTCTTGATTTCTACTTTCGCGGTGTCAAACATCATGAATATTTCAAGGATCATCATATCTATCCCTGATATGTTGTAGTTAATCACGAAGCTCTAGCAGCTTGGTGGCAATGACTTTGGGGAAACATCACTATCTCATCTGGAGGATCAACTCCCACTCGATTCAAGTGATTGTTGTGCTCAGACAATCTGAGCACAAGCTCAACGATTAAGCTTTTCTCCCTTAGTTTGCAGGCTAAGAAAATCGTCGGAGGTCTTATACCTCTTGACGTGGGCACGAGCCTGAAATCCCAATTTCAGCCCTCGAAACATCTCATATGTTCCGCGATGTTTCAAAAACGTCTTTGGTGCCTCTACTTAAACCATTTAATTGAACTATCACGTAGTTATCAAAACGTGTATGTCTGATGTTCGCAACATCGACAAACGACGTTGGGGTTCAGCACACTGAGCGGTGCATTAAGGACATAAGCTTTCTACTGATCGCATAATCGCTACTATCAACTTTCAACTATATTTTCTCTAGGAACATATCTAAACAGTGGAACTAAAGCGCGAGCTTACGACATAATTTGCAAAAGGTCTTTTGACTATGTTTAGGATAATTAAGTTCATCTTATGAACTCCCACTTAGATAGACATCCCTCTGGTCATCTAAGTGATCACATGATCCGAGTCAACTAGGCCGTGTCCGATCATCACGTGAGACGGACTAGTCATCATCGGTGAACATCTTCATGTTGATCGTATCTACCATACGACTCATGCTCGACCTTTTGGTCTCCGTGTTC
>NW_021278421.1:0-843 GCF_002162155.2 Triticum dicoccoides | reverse complement strand
TAATTAATTAGTCTAATTAATTCTGATTAATTAACCCTAATCACTAATTAACCTAATTAACTAATGTTAATTAACTCTGATTAGGTTAATTAGATATTAGAGAATGACATGCGGGACCCACCTGTCAGGGTTGACTCGGTCAACCCTGTTGACTGATGATGTCAGCATGACATCATGCTGATGTCATAAAAGCATTTTCGAAATTAATTAAATAATTAATTAAATTCCTGAAATTAATAAAATCTTTTAAAAATCATATCTTTTAATCCGTAATCCGGATTAAAATATTTTCAACATGAAAGTTGCTCAGAACGACGTGACGAATCCGGATACGCAGTCCGTTCGTCCACCACACGCCTCTAACCTATCGAACCTGCAAACTTTCCTCTCCGGTTCATCTGTCTGACAGACGTCCGGAACCGGGAAAACTTCCCCGGATGTTTTTCCCCCCTAACCAGTACCCCCTCATGCCACGTTAGGGCACGCCTAGCATCACTTCTTGACATGTCATGCATCGATATGCATCTATTTACTTGTATTCATTGTTTCTTCCCCCTCTTCTCTCCGGTAGACTACGAGACCGACGCTGCTACTGGCCAGTTCGACTACGGTGTTGACGACCCCTCTCTCTTGCCAGAGCAACCAGGCAAGCCCCCCCCCCCTTGATCACCAGATATCGCCTATTCTACTCTATACTGCTTGCATTAGAGTAGTGTAGCATGTTACCGCTTTCGTTAATCCTATTCTGATGCATAGCCTGACTTTGTCGCTACATCTGTTGATACCTTACCTGCAATCCTAAATGCTTAGTATAGGATGCTAGTTTATCATCATTGGCCCTAC
>NW_021278420.1:0-3521 GCF_002162155.2 Triticum dicoccoides | reverse complement strand
AGACAAAAGTTAACCATTGATATTTTAGCCATGTGCGGTGCCCCCTCCACCATAATCCACGTCGGTCATATCGTAGCAGTGCTTAGGAGAAGCCCTGTTCCGGTAGCTTCATCATCACCGCCATCATGCCGTCGTGCTGACGAAACTCTCCCTCGAAGCTCTACTGGATCGTGAGTTCGTGGGATGTCACCGAGCTGAACATGTGCAGATTGCGGAGGTGTCGTACCTTCGGTGCTAGATCGGTCAATTGTGAAGACGTACGACTACATCAACCGCGTTGTCATAATGCATCCGCTTACGGTCTACGAGGGTACATGGAAAACACTCTTCCCTCTCATTGCTATGCATCACCATGATCTTGCGTGTGCGTAGGATTTTTTTTGAAATTACTATGTTCCGCAATAGTGGCATCCGAGCCAGGTTTATACGTAGATGTTATATGCACGAGTAGAACACAAAGGATTTGTGGGCGTGGGTATATACATATTGCTTGCCATCACTAGTTGATACTTGATTCAGCGGCATTGTTGGATGAAGCGGCCCAGACCGACATTATGCGTATGCTTACGCGAGACTGGTTCTACCGACGTGCTTCGCACATAGATGGCTAGTGGGTGTCTGTTTCTCCAGCTTTAGTTGAATTGGATTCAATGAACAGGGTTCTTTCTGAAGATCAAAAAGCAATCACTATACCGCGTTGTGGGTTTTGATGCGTAGGTAAGAATGGTTCTTGCTCAGCCCGTAGCAGCCACGTAAAACTTGAAACAACAAAGTAGAGAACGTCTAACTTGTTTTTGCAGGGCATGTTGTGATGTGATATGGTCAAGACATGATGCTAAATTTTATTGTATGAGATGATCATGTTTTGTAACACAGTTATCAGCAACTGCCAGGAGCCATATGGTTGTCGCTTTATTGTATGAAATGCAATCTCCATGTAATTGCTTTACTTTATCACGAAGCGGTAGCGATAGTCATGGAGGCAATAGTTGGCGTGACGACAATGATGCTTCGATGGAGATCAAGGTGTCAAGCCGGTGACGATGGTGATCATGACGGTGCTTTGGAGATGGAGATCAAAGGGACAAGATGATGATGGCCATATCATATCACTTATATTGATTGCATGTGATGTTTATCCTTTATGCATCTTATTTTGCTTAGTTCAGCAGTAGCATTATAAGATGATCTCTCACTAAATTTCAAGGTATAAGTGTTCTCCCTGAGTATGCACCGTTGCTACAGTTCGTCGTGCCGAGACACCACATGATGATCGGGTGTGATAAGCTCCACGTTCACATACGACGGGTGCAAGCTAGTTTTGCACATGCAGAATACTCGGGTTAAACTTGATGAGCCTAGCATATGTAGATATGGCCTCGGAACACTGAGAGTGAAAGGTCGAGTGTCGGTGTCAAAACCAGCGGATCTCGGGTAGGGGGTCCCGAACTGTGCGTCTAAGGTGGATGGTAACAGGAGGCAGGGGACACGATGTTTACCAAGGTTCGGGCCCTCTTGATGGAGGTAATACCTTATGTCCTGCTTGATTGTTCTTGATGATATGAGTATTACAGGAGTTGATCTACCACAAGATCAGAGAGGCTAAACCCTAGAAGCTAGCCTATGGTATGATTGTTGTTGTCCTACGGACTAAACCCTCCGGTTTATATAGACACCGGAGGGGGCTAGGGTTACACAAGGTTGGTTACAAGGGAGGAGATATACATATCCGTATTGCCTAGCTTGCCTTTCACGCCAAGTAGAGTCCCATCCGAACACGGGACGAAGTCTTAAATCTTGTATCTTCATAGTCCAACAGTCGGGCCAAAGGATATAGTCCGGCTGTCGGAGACCCCCTAATCCAGGACTCCCTTAGTAGCCCCTAAACCAGGCTTCAATGACGATGAGTCCGGCGCGCAGTATTGTCTTCGGCATTGCAAGGCGGGTTCCTCCTCCGAATACTCCATGGAAGAGTTTGAATACAAGGATAGTGTCCAGCCCTTAAAACAAGTTCCACATACCACCGTAGAGAGAATAATATTTCCACCAATCTAATCTGCTAACACGTTTCGATAGCATGACATCACGCCACTTCCCGATCATTATTCGAACTGTTTTTCTCAACCAACGCTGCACATATCGCGAGGCGGTTTTCTTTACACGTCTCATCAAAGCAGAGATTGTGTTCCCCTTATCACGGGATTCTCATCAATACGGACGTGGGTAACCCAACCGTGCCATCAATTACGGCGCCTGGGGAATAAGCGGCTTTACCAGGCAAGTGGGGAGACACATCGCCTCTTCCGCCCTTATAAAGGGACAAGGATTTACTCTTTTCACCCACGCCTTCTTCCTCCTTGCTTACCCATTCCCGCACACTCAAGCTCTAGCGCCCAAGCTCGCGTTCTTCTTCTCAAACCACTCCAAGCATGTCCGGAGCAGGAGGCAAGTGGATGGTCTCTTCCGTCACGGAGGAGAACATCAAAAAGTTACGGGAAGCCGGATATGTGGCCGCGGACATCGCGCACCGGCTGCCAGATGCATGGAAGATCATCCCTGCACCCGAACCCCATGAGAGGGTAGTTTTTATTACCCACTTTGTCCGTGGACTGGGATTTCCTCTCCACCCATTCGTCCGCGGGCTCATGTTCTACTACGGGCTGGATTTTCATGATTTGGCCCAATTTCATCCTCAACATGTCGGCGTTTATCGTCATGTGCGAGGCCTTCCTCCGCATCAAGCCCCATTTCGGCCTGTGGCTGAAGATTTTTAATGTCAAACCGAAGGTGGTGGTTGGCCAGTAGGCAGAGTGCGGAGGCGCCATGGTGGGCAAGATGCCTAACGTCACCTGGCTCGAGGGCTCCTATGTGGAGACCATAAAGGGGTGGCAATCGGGGTGGTTCTACATCACCGAGCCACGCGACTCCAACTGGGTGGCGGCCCCCCAAATTTCGATCCGGAGTCCCCACGCAGCTCACCTCCTGGAAAGAGAAGGGCCTGTCTTGGGGTTCTTCGGTAGAGCTGACCAGACTCCAGACCTGCATCCAGAACATGACGGACAAGAAAATCAAGCTTGTCAACGTGGTCTAGGTTATGCTATTCCGCCGGATCCTTCCGTGTCAACGACGGGCATTTGATTTATGGGAGTTCGACTCGGCCAAGCACCATACGCTGCAAGAGCTCTATGACACGATGCACGAGGATGTCTGGAGGGTGCTGTTCAAGAGCGCCGAGATTCCTCCCTCCCTCACCGAGGACCACGGACTCAGCGCAAAGCGCCACGCCAATCCGGTAGGCTTTTTCCTCAGGGTATCTATTTGCCCCAGTTTAGTTATGTGTAGGATCTAAGCTTCCATGTCATTAACAGGACTGGATAAAGACGGCGGAGCAACTTGATTGCCCAGCCCCTCTGCCTGAAGATCCTGCAGACGCTCTTCTAACGAAGATGCTGACTCTGGCACCTTACGAGGTGCCGGCAAAGAAGGCCAAGAAGAAGGCCGCGGGGACCCGAAAGGGTCTC
>NW_021278419.1:0-1234 GCF_002162155.2 Triticum dicoccoides | reverse complement strand
CGGGTAGCTACGAAGTCGTCCACCAGGTTGTCGAAGGCTGCCTCCAGGGCCCGGAGATACTCAATGAGCATCTCAAAAGCCTCGTCTCGTTCTCCTCTGGGGCAGGAATATGCGTAGTGACAGGTGTAAGGCACATGGCACGGAAGATAACGGTAACGACGAGTCTTCATCACGGGAAGGACATCCCTGAGACGAGCTATCGCCTCGCGGGCTGCCATCTGCATGGCATGCCTCTCCGTAGGCATGGCTCTTCCCACGAACCGGAAGCGGCGTAACTCACCACGCCCTCCCCTGAACTGCACCGCGGCCTGGTGCATGGTCAGACTGTCGTTGACTCGGTGCTGGTAGAGTGTGAAGACTGGGCGCACGGATGGCCCCATCGCGACCTGAACGATGGAAGAAAGAAGCTTGACGAACCCATCGGGTACGTTGGCGAAGGTCTGAGACTTGCAGCTGACGTCGGCCATCTACAAAAGTAGGCAAAATTCTGCAGGGTCAGATCATAAATTTATGCTGACTGACAGAAAATGACTACCATTGCAAAAATATAAATTAGCTCTATCAGGCTAATAACCAATTAGCGATCGCACCTAGTGGCTTCCTACAGTCAGCCTGGCTCTGGTACCAAGCTTGTCACGACCGGTTTTCCAATAAAAATATTTATTGAAAAGCCAATCTTTTAAGTCCAGTATGAGAGAAATCCTCCACACTGGCAGACAAATTCTTGATACAATAAGCCAGTAGCATAAAATATATTACAGGGTCGAACTACGATTGCTCAACCAAATTATTACAAGCACGCCAATAATCATACATAATGGCGGACAGAACACAGTGGTGTGGAGACATACTACTGACTCAAGGATAGGCTGGTGGTGGAAAAACACAGCGGGGAGAGAAAGACAAGACTCTATGTCTGTCATCTCATCGAGCGTCGAGGAGAGGCTCGATGAATTTATTTGGTAGCGGAAGCGGATATAAAACAGTGGCCAAATCCAGGGTCGCACAAGACTGACTGGGACTCCTCTAAGTGTCGGGCTCGCTATCGAACTCTTCATCCATGAGATCGCCTTCGTCAGCATCTGGCCAAATCAACAAGCCAGTGAGTACTTTGAAAGTACTCGCAAGACAGTTCGGACGTAAGATATAACAAATGCATGCATGGATGCAACATGATTAATTCCTTAATGCACAATAAACAAAACTGGCATAACGGGTAAGTAAAAAGGGAAAA
>NW_021278418.1:0-1275 GCF_002162155.2 Triticum dicoccoides | reverse complement strand
AAGCACGGAGGCAAGGCTCGAGGCATTGGAGCAAGAAGTTTTCAAGTGTCAGGAGATGGTGGAGCATGGACTCGATTTCGATCACATTATGATCACGGAGTTCACCAACAACCACAAGTTGGACGTCAAGGACATTGGGGAGGCCCTCTTCAAGCTTCATGAGAAAATCGAGCACCTCCAAGCCTAGATCTATGACCTGCAAAATCAAAACTGTGAGTATGAATATAGATTCAAGAGGATGAGTTTGGCTGCAGATTTGAGGTTTCAGGAGACTCGATCATCCTTCTATGATGGTGAGCCTATGCCTTGGAAGAAGGACGACAAGCCTACGCCATCAACAAAACCATCACCTTCTCCACCAACAAAGAAGAATTGAGTATCTGGTATGGGCACTCCCTTTGGCAACTGCCAATCTTGGGGGAGTGCCCTAGTATCGTATCACCATCACTTTTATCTTTACCGTTTTCTTAGTTCAATCCTTTTGGTAATATCTTGATCTAGTAGAATAAAGTTTATGGCATGATCTAGTTTTGAGTTTTGCTTTATGATCCTTCTATGTAATCAAGTCCGTGAGCTATATAATAAAGATTAGTGTTGAGTCAAGGGCTTGATTATTTTGCCATGATCCTAAGTGAATAAAAGAAAAGAGAAATAAATAAAAAAAGGGAAACAAAGAGATCATAAGGATCTTATGGAGAGTAATGAGCTCACAAAGAAAAAGTATGATGAATAAAAGTTGTTGAGAGTTGACAAACATAGTTTTGGTCATCGTTGCAATTAATTGGAAGTAATAAAGAAAGAGAGGTCTTCACATATAAACATACTATCTTGGACATCTTTTATGATTGTGAGCACTCATTAAAATATGACATGCTAAAAAGTTGACGTTGGACAAGGAAGAAAACGTAATGGGTTATGCTTTCTTACATCTGAGATAAATTATATTGTCATGGATCATCCAACATGGTTGAGCTTGCCTTTCCCCCTCATGCTAGCCAAATTCATCACACCAAGTAGAGATACTACTTGTGCTTCCAAATACCCTAAAACAAGTCTTGCCATGAGAGTCCACCATACCTACCTATGGATTGAGTAAGATCCTCCAAGTAAGTTGTCATCGGTGCAAGCAATAAAAATTGCTCTCTAAATATGTATGACTTATTAGTGTGGGAGAAAATAAGCTTTATACGATCGTGTGATATGGAAGAAATAAAAGCGACAGACTGCATAATAAAGGTCCATATCACAAGTGGCAATATAAAGTGACGTTCTTTC
>NW_021278417.1:0-1395 GCF_002162155.2 Triticum dicoccoides | reverse complement strand
AAGATAGAGTCCAAGTCTCTCACGTTCTGGATTCAGATTCGGACTGCACAGACATACCTGACTCAAAACGCACACAAGTTTTTCATACGGACTCCGAATTGGGTGATTCTTTTTTTGTTGGAAACTAGATTTCGTGCACTTTCCAACCCAATTGGAATCACCTTCAAATTCGTCCGGAGCGTTGAGTTGTGGACGAAACAATCTGATGCTGCAGCAGAATCCGAGTCAAACTACAAGTCCAAAGGTGTTACATCACCTCCACTTGGGCCCATTGGCCTTGTACGACCTAGATTTAGTTTTAGGCTGCCTTGGGACGTCCTCCCACCTCCTTGGCCGCCACCCCTTGCTCCTATATAAGTAGATCCATCTAGTAGCTTTTTCTTGGGTTTTGTTTAGATTAAAAGTTCGCCATAGCTGCAACTTCGCGTACTTCGTTTGTGTTCAACGATCAGACAAAGGCGTCACAGAACCCCACCTTGATCAATAAAGCTTTCATCTTATATTCGCAATATCCAGATTGCAATCTCAGTTTCTTGCTTGTTCTTCGTTTGCTCGCAGGAAACAGACCCTCGTGGTCAGGTTGATCGTGCTCCGGCGTGGTCAATAACCTCTCGGAGTTGGTTTAGCGATTGCTAAGGCGCGACGTCCTCGCACGTTCGTAGTCGGATCGTCAAAGTCGACTTCCACCAAAGCGAAATCCACCATCTCATCGAAAGACGGGACACCTTTGCCTCTATCACCATACCGTACCAATCCAGAGGAGACGAAGGAGATTATGCGTCAAATACAAGAGCTTCTCGACAAAGGTTATATACGCGAATCCCTTAGTCCTTGTGCTGTTCCTATTATTCTAGTGCCGAAAAAGGATGGTACATCACGTATGTGTGTTGATTGTAGAGGCATTAATAATATTACTATTCATTATCGTCATCCTATTCCTAGGCTAGATGATATGCTTGATGAATTGAGTGGCTCTACAATATTCTCCAAAGTTGATTTGCGTAGTGGCTACCATCAAATTTGTATGAAATTGGGAGATGAATGGAAAACAACATTTAAAACTAAGTTTGGATTATATGAGTGGTTAGTCATGCCTTTTGGGTTAACTAATGCACCTAGTACTTTCATGAGATTAATGAACGAAGTTTTACGTGCTTTCATTGGACGATTTGTGGTAGTTTACTTTGATGACATATTGATTTATAGCAGATCTTTGGAAGAACATTTGGAACATTTACGTGCTGTTTTTATTGCTCTACGTGATGCACATTTGTTTGGTAACCTTGGGAAGTGCACCTTTTGCACCGACCGAGTATCTTTTCTTGGCTATGTTGTTACTCCACAGGGAATTGAAGTTGATAAAGCCAAGATTGAAGCTATTGAGAGTTGGCCGCA
>NW_021278415.1:0-1094 GCF_002162155.2 Triticum dicoccoides | reverse complement strand
GCGACCCAGTCAACACCTTTGTTGACTTCTGACATCATGCTGATGTCATGCTGACATCATGCTAATGAAATAATAATAATTTCGAATTAATTTAATAATAATAATTTAGAAAATGATTTAAAACTTTAAAAATTAATATAAAATAATCCATAACTCGGATGAAAAACTTTGTACATGAAAGTTGCTCAGAACGATGAGACGAATCCGAATAAGCAGCCCGTTCGCCCGCCACACATCCCTAGCATAGCGAACCTACAACATTTTACCTCCGGTTCATCTGTCCGAAAACGCGAAACACCGAGGATACTTTCCCGGATGTTTCCCCCTTTCGCCAGTACCACCTACTGTCGCGTTAGGGCACACCTAGCACCGCTCATTGTCATGTCATGCATCGTCATGCTTATGTTTGCATTATATTTATTTTTTGTTCCCCCTCTTCTCTCCGGTAGACTACGAGACCGACGCTGCTGCTGTTGGGTTTCGTAGTAATTTCAAAAAAGTTCCTACGCACACGCAAGATCATGTGATGCATAGCAACGAGGGGAGAGTATTGTCTACGTACCCAACGCAGACCGACTGCGGAAGCGATGACACGACGTAGAGGAAGTAGTCGTACGTCTTCTCGATCCAACCGATCAAGCACCGAAACTACGGCACCTCCGAGTTCGAGCACACGTTCAGCTCGATGACGATCCTCGGACTCCGATCCAGCAAAGTGTCGGGGAAGAGTTTCGTCAGCACGACGGCGTGGTGACGATCTTGATGAACTACAGCAGCAGGGCTTCGCCTAAACTCCGCTACAGTATTATCGAGGAATATGGTGGCAGGGGGCACCGCACACGGTTAAGGAATAGATCACGTGGATCAACTTGTGTCAACTTGTGTGTTTAGAGGTGCCCCTGCCTCCGTATATAAAGGAGGAGAGGAGGGGAGGCTGGCCGGCCAAAGGGGGGGAGGCGCAGGAGAGTCCTACTCCCTCTGGGAGTAGGATTCCCCCTCCAATCCTAGTCCAACTAGGATTCCTCGGAGGGGAAAAGAGGAGGAGGGGGCCGGACACCTCTCCTAGTCCTAATAGGACTAGGGGAAGGGGGGGG
>NW_021278414.1:0-1806 GCF_002162155.2 Triticum dicoccoides | reverse complement strand
AAATTAAAGCAATAGAATATGAAATTTGAGTATGGCGGTTGTTCAACCAAAAATAATCTGGCGAGCAATAATAAAATGAAGAATGGCTTCCCGGACATTCCTCACGGTGGTGGTGGCCACAACGGCATCGCTAAGCAACGGGTGGCGATTGCGAGGACCACAACATCTCAGAGCGGTAGGTGGTGGTGGCGTCCCTGGGCCAGTGCATGGGCGGAGATGCCCCTCATAGCCGACATCTGAATCCGCTCCATTCAGCTATGCCCGAGCTTCCAGGTCATTCCTCGTGACATAGGTGGTGACCTACCCATGGATGTCACCCTTCTTCTGCCATGGTGAGCGACCTTGATCCCCCCCAACAGTGATGTCAGCCTGCTCTGTGATAGCTCAAGGACAAGGGGGAAGGAGGTGGTGGAGCATTTGCGGCGTCACGCTCTCCCCCAACAATTTAAAGTCGTCCGCCCTATAGCACTCGCTTGATTTGGCTCCTCCACACTCGGTCCTTTTGTTGTTGAGGTGTCACAGGAGCCTCCACGGACGCAGCGACCGGCAAATATGAACTTTGATGTATGACGATAATAGAACTGTTGTCGATTAGACCTCTTTGTGTTTCTTGAAATAAAATGGTTTGTGCTAGAATATGAAATTTGAGTATGATGGTTGTTGAGCTGAAAATAATCTAGCGAGCAGTAATAAAATGAGGAATAGCTTCTTAGATATTCCTTGCGGTGGTGGCAGCCATAGCATCATCGAGAAGCAGTGGGTGGCACTGGCGGCGACCGCAACATCTCGGAGATGTAGGTGGCGGCATCGGTCCTGGGCTAGCGCTTGGGCAGAGATGCTCCTCACAGTCGGCGTCTGGATCCACTCTATTCAGTCGTACCCGAGCTTCTTGGCTGTTCCTCGTGACAGAGGCAGCGACTGTGGCATCGTGGAGCGGTGGCTGTGACTGAGGAGAGACAACATACATCTCATCAAAATATCAAATGAATACCAAATTCACATGACTACTAATAGCAAGACTTCTCCCATATCCGCAGGAACAAACGTAACTACTCACAAAGCATATTCATGTTCATAATCAGACGGGTATTAATATGCATGTAGGATCTGAACATATGATCTTCCACCAATTAAACCAACCAGCATCAACTACAAGGAGTAAGGGCGTGTTCCGTACTCCTCCAACTCTCAACTCCTCAAACTCCCAGCCAGGAGTCCAACCGAACGGCTCCACTCCAGGATTTAGACAAAAGAAGCTGGCTAAAAATGTAGTACAAATTTTGTGGAGTCGTGGAGTTGGGAAATCACAGCTCCTCCAAAATTGGGAAGTCAGAGTTGAGAGATAAGTACTAGTCCCTGCCACCGCCAAGCGAATCCTTCTCGTACCGGTTCGCTGCCAGTATCACGAGTCGTCGCTCCCCACACCATTCCCCTGGCCCAGTCCATATTTTCCCAACCCTTTGCATTACCAGCCTGCTCTTGCTGGGCCACAAAGGGGCAATTTTGTGGGCTTCAGGTTTGCTCCTGGTGCGACCGAGAAGCGGTGACGCCGAACGGATCGATGACTCCAAGATCGATAGTGAGAAGCTGGCACTGGATTCGTAGCGTTGGAGTTGAGGATTTTTTGGCCATGGAGGGCTACCGAACACGCCCTAATTAACACTACTAGCAACCCACAGGTACCAATCCCGGACTTGAAGACAAGAATTGGATACAAGAGATGAACTAGGGTTTTGAGAGGAGATGGTGCTGGTGAAGATGTTGATGGATTTTGCCCTCTCCCGATGAGAGGAGCGTTGGTGATGA
>NW_021278413.1:0-547 GCF_002162155.2 Triticum dicoccoides | reverse complement strand
GTTTGACCACGGGATCTAGCCCTTTGACTTTGCACGGACGGGCTTTGACCAGTGGACCTCTCCACCCGGTTGTGTTAGGTCGTCCCAGAGGGACACCGGGAAGCAACATCCGGGCCAAACCCACAGCTACATCCACACCGTGTAGACCCGACGCGTCCGTTTCCCCCCTCAAGGTGCCGGCGGCGGCGGCGTCCGTGAGGGGGGGGGGGGCACACCCCGGAGACGCGTGCTGGGCGTTTGCAACCGCCTCAACACTTCCAGATTTGTGAGAGGCCGCCTACGCAAGATTTGACGGTATGCTAGCCCACGGAGGCCGCCGGCCACAGTCATAGACGTGCGAAGAGCAATCCGCGTAGAGGGAAGTGTTCAGATACTTCTCCATCACAAAAAATTATGAAAAATTACCATCAGTCCTATAGCACATGTGCCCACGTTGTGTAAAAAACTCATGATTTTATCGCGCTCCAAGTATTTAATAATATTCACGCTGCATCGTTACCGCAGAACGTCTACTACCGTTTCATTGCCGTCCGTGAGGGGGGCCACA
>NW_021278412.1:0-1313 GCF_002162155.2 Triticum dicoccoides | reverse complement strand
CATTGACAACATCCTTGTCTTCTCCATAATTTTGCTGAACATTAAGCTAGTGTTGGAAACTTTTGAAAGCATTTGTTCATGCTAGCTCATGAAGCATATGTTTGGATGAAGGTAGTGACTTCCTTTAATTCATGTGCATCTGATGCAAGTTGCCGCCGTGGATTCGAGAAAGTCAATGTTGCTTTCTTTGGAATCATTCCAAATCAGTCATGCACACGTGCGACGAATGCTGTGGTTTGAAGACTTGCAACCTTCAATCTATATGTATCCCTAGCACACCAAGCCACTGATTGATTTGTTCAAGGAGAAGGAGTTCCTTCATAAGAGCTAATCCGGACTTATGAAAGAACTTCGATACCCTCGTTGATGGTTCCCCCTCCTGAACTCGGTAGTGTTTTATTATAAGACTACCACGTGGTCATGCTTGTCTGGGACAACGTGTTCACATGTTTGTAGCAGAACCAGCTCATGTTTTGGAGCTTGCTATCGTAGTTCATCTCCCGAGAATCTCGCAACGTCATCTCGTCGATTTGTGTTGCAAACTTTCGTTTTTCTTCCTAGACTCGATGAGCCTGGAATATCCTAACACCAACCAGAGCTGAATCTCAGGCAGATATGATGGTTGGAACATTTCCCTAAGAACTATAATATTGGTCTCTCGATAACCGGTAAGGTGGATGTCGTGGCCAACACACCCATCCGGTAGACCTATTATTATAGTATCTTGTTTGAGGAAGTTGGCCACCCCCCCCCCCTAGGGATTTCGTAGGGTTTACCCCCTAGTTGCCCCTATGGATTTTGAGATCCCGAAGTCCGACCTTTTACTTGGTGTCCTAGATATCAAACCATATCTATGAATGGGTTATACTAGCACATCAAGGAGAACATTAGAAGCGGAGTGCTAAATGTCTCTCGGTCGATCATCCAGATTTTATTTGCTTGGCCTCGCTAAGGTGAAATCTGAGAAAGTGTTATCCTCCTTCGCATCTGCATCGTCCATCGCTATTTATCATGGTAGTATGTTGTGTTGTCAGCACCCTTGACGCGGTTGTTGATAAAACCTTGATGATTATGGAAATGCTCAAGTTCTTGAGAGCACGCACAAGCACTACGTGTTATCATCATCTCTAACTGGGATTCCTCTCAGTTTCCTCGGCAAATGCTATGACCTTTTCAAACAGTGAATTCACTCTCTTTTGTTGGGTTCTTCCCCAGTTACCAGAATCATTCCCAGCATTTGCATTTTGTTCCCAGCTTGCACCGCCAATGTGCCATTCTACCATGGGTCTCTTCCATTTCCGGTGATAAGCAAA
>NW_021278411.1:0-1743 GCF_002162155.2 Triticum dicoccoides | reverse complement strand
GGCCACGTGTGCCTAGTCTGTCCCAAGCCCACCCTGCCGGGTGCCACTTGGTAGAAAAATAGCACTACCTACAAACACCAGAAACTAGTTGCGACTCCTGGACAGAGATCAAGTTGGTTAATAAGTCGAGAGGGCTTGGAGCGCCCGGAGCCCAATGTGTGGTAGTATCGAGTCATTGGACAACATACACAGAACTCAGGGCTTAAGGACGGTTCCAGTGAGACAACCCACCATGTACTCCTACATGGCCTCTCACCGCTACCTTTACCAAAACGTGTTCACACACTTCACTCTCGGCATCAGAACATATCGTGACACTCCAATTCATTCCCAATGAATCAGACCTGACACAACTCTAAGCAATAGCAGGCATAGCATGGTAGGAACACATCAGTGGCTGCAATCAAGTCCTACACATGCTAGTGGGTTTCAACTATTTACTGTGGCAATGACAGGTCATGCAGAGGAAGGGGTTCAACTACCGCAGCACAAAGTAGCAGATGAATCGTTGTTGTCCTAATGCAATAACTGAGAGAAGGAGCGAGAGAGTAGGGTTTTATCGAGATGAACAAGGGGGTTTGCTTGCCTGGTAAATCAACAAGGGAGGCACTGCTTCACAGACAGGTACTTTGGAACGTCTCCGGAGCAGGACCTATCGAGAAGGAACGGTGCCGGCAATCAAAACACAACCATATGCAACAATATGATGCATGAACATGGCGTGTAGATGTGATGTTGTTGAGCTAATGCAGCTAGTGTTCACTTGGTTTGAAGTCCATTTGAACCAAAGGTTCAAATGCATTTCTAAATTAAGTCTCTTATATATGCCATAATGTGTTTTCCCATATTCAGCATGTATAAGTTGGTTTCTCATGCATGAAACTAGTACAGATGGAAAGATTGCATTTTTCTGATAATTTTTCATCTATAAATTATTTCAATCTGAGCTACGGTTGAATTTCTATGAATTTTTGAAGTTTAAATCAATTTCTGGAATTTTCCTGATTTAATTTAAATCCAGAAATTATATTATTGCGCCAGCATGACGTCAGCACGACGTCAGCGGTCAACTGGGCTGTCCAGGGTCAAACCTGACGTGTGGGTCCCACACGTCAGTGACACTGGGGTTAACAGGGGTTAATTAATTTAGTTAAAAGGTTAGGGGGGGGTCGGGCCCACTGGTCAGCGTCAGGGGGGGGTTAGCGCGGTTGACCGGTCAATCCCGCCGGCGTTTAGCCGCCGACGAGGCCCGAGACGGCGGAGGGGCTCGGGATCGCCGTTCCGGCGACCATTCGGGCGGCGGAGACCACCCACGCGAAGCCCAGACTCGCGCGCGTCTAGGGGTTCATGCGGGAGGCTGCGGGGGCGGCGGAGCTCGCCGGAGCGGAGCTCGGGGCGGCGGCCGGAGTTCGGGCGCGAGCGGGAATGGGCTGCGGGGCACGGGGAGGCCACCTGAGGGGCTCGGCGGCACCCTCGTGGCACCAGGAGCGCGATGGGAGGCTTGGTTTGGGCGGAGGCGGGCCGAGACGGCGGCGGCGACATGGACGGCGGCGAGGGGCTTCGGCCGTGGTGGGGAGCGGCGCTACGGCACGGGAACGGGAGGGAGAAGAGAGGGGAACGGTGGAGGAGCTCACCGCGGATCCAGCGAGCGCGAGGGCGAGGTCGGGGATGCCCGGAAGCTCCCGAATTGACGGCGAGTACCCACGGCGGCCGGAGGCGAGGATGGCGACGGCGACGGCTCCA
>NW_021278410.1:0-1655 GCF_002162155.2 Triticum dicoccoides | reverse complement strand
GCAAATTATTAAACTAGACAAAATTCTAAACAACTTTCATATATAATTTATTTAGATCCGATGCACGGTTGTGAAGTTATTAAATGCATGAAACTAGGGGGTTTTCTGTAAAATCTGCCATCTCAGGAAAATAGACAAAATTCGCAGGACCAGGAAAAAAACTAGCGGGCCGAAACTGGCCGGCCCAACAGGAACAGGGGAGGGGCTGGACGCGTCCTCACCATGGGCCGTGCCCAGTCGAGGAGGAGGGAGCTGGGCCGCGGATCTGGGGCGCTGATGGGCCCCGTGTGGGTCGCGGCCCACGGGGTTGTGGCCGTCCTCCTCCCGTTCCCGCATGAACAGGGAGGCAGGGGCGGCAGTGGCGGTTCATGCCGGCGACCGCGAGGCTCGAGGGCGGTGGCGGGGTCCGGCGGGGTTGAGGCGAACGAGAACCGGTCGCGGGGCGGCGGATCCCGACCGGGTCGGGCGAAGGCAAGGCCGGCGGCGAGCTCCACGTCGTAGCGGTGCCCTAGAGAGAGAGAGAGAGAGATCGGGTGAGGAAGAGAGAGGAAACACAGGGAAGAACAGGGAGCAGAGGACGGCGAGGCCTGGCTTGGCGGAAGGAGTCCGGCGATGGCGGCGCGGGCGCGGGGCGGCGGTGGCGCGCGGCTCGTCGGCGACGAGGCGAAGGCGGCAACGCGGCGACGACCGGGGTGACAAGGTTTCGCGGAGGCGGCGCGAGCGGGCTCCCTCAGGCCCAGATCGGCCTGGGCGGGCCTGGTGCAGGCCGGGAGGGCCGCGGGGAGGTGGGAGGAGGCCAGGGCGACGTGGCACATGGGGATTGGCTGGAGGCGGCGCTCGGGGACAGGTGGCGCGCTGGGATTCACCGTCGTGCGTGGCGGCGGTGGCGACAAGTGGCGGGCGCGGGCTAGCGGCGCTGAAAGCAAGGAGACAGGGGGAGGTGGCGGCTGCGGGAGGTTAGGGGTTAGGGTTTTCCAAATTAGGAAGGAGGGGTGTTTATATAGGGTAGGTGCTAGGGTTAGGGGGCTTTGAGGGGGTTTTCGGAGTGTTTCGGAGCCTCCGATCGCGATCTGACGGTCCGGAACGGAGGGGGGTTTAGGTGGGCTACAGGTGGGTTGTAAAAAAAGGTTGGGCTGACATGAGAGGAGAGGAGTGCAGCCCGGCAACTGTTTCCAGAGACCGAAAACGTCCGACGTTTTGACCAACTATAATGTCGCTATAGTTTAAGGTTGGGCTATCAAACGAACTCCGAATGCGATGAAACTTGACAGGCGGTCTATCTACACTATAATAAAACCACACGCCAACTTTCAACCCATTCTGAGAACATTTTCCGGCAACTTGTAAAATAATATTTCGGACATGCCGCGGGCGCGTGCAAGTGTGTCTGGGCTCAGGGCGGACAACGGAGAGAACGAGGAGGCCGGGACGGATGCAAGTTTCGAAAAACATGATGATGCAATGCACATGATGACATGGCAAGATGCAACACGCAAGCGAATGACATGGCAACGACAACGAAACACTAGAAGACACCTGGCGCAACGGTCTCGGAGCGTCACACAAGTAGAAGTAGAAGAATAACAAGTACAAGAAAAAGAAGAAGAAGAAGAAGAAGAAGAAGAAGAAGAAGAAGAAGAAGAAGAAGAAGAAGA
>NW_021278409.1:971-2146 GCF_002162155.2 Triticum dicoccoides | reverse complement strand
CCTCCACCAAGGGCCACGAAATTCCCCCCTCTTCCTCCATATATACAGCCCTTAGGGCATCGTTTAGACTTTGGGTTTTGTTTAGATTAAAAGTTCGCCATAGCTGCAACTTCGCGTACCTCGTTTGTGTTCAACGACCAGACAAAGGCGTCACAGAACCCCACCTTGATCAATAAAGCTTTCATCTTATATTCGCAATATCCAGATTGCAATCTTAGTTTCTTGCTTGT
The DNA here is from genome assembly GCF_002162155.2 of Triticum dicoccoides. Taxonomy (NCBI): domain Eukaryota; kingdom Viridiplantae; phylum Streptophyta; class Magnoliopsida; order Poales; family Poaceae; genus Triticum; species Triticum dicoccoides. The sequence continues at coordinate 1,916 of NW_021278409.1, read as the reverse complement.
TCTTCGTTTGCTCGCAGGAAACAGACCCTCGTGGTCAGGTTGATCGTGCTCCGGCGTGGTCAATAACCTCTCGGAGTTGGTTTAGCGATTGCTAAGGCGCGACGTCCTCGCACGTTCGTAGTCGGATCGTCAAAGTCGACTTCCACCAAAGCGAAATCCACCATCTCATCGAAAGACGGGACACCTTTGCCTCGATCAAGTGGTATCAGATTTCCAGGTTGCTCGGTGAGATTTTACAGTTTTTCGTAGTTTAGATCGAGTCTGTTCTTCATACCTACAGTCCACGAAAAAGCCACAAAAAAAATTAGGGTTAGTTCATCATATCCGAACCAATCTAAGCCTTTGCATAATCTTTTTAGGGTTTTGCTTTGTTGAATTTGTGGTTGCATCGTCGTGTCTAGTTGCTGGTCTTAGAGTCTAGTCTTTTAGAGTTTCGAGTTCTGGTCATAAGTTGTCACGCCGCCGCCGCACCATCATCATCACCCCTGCCATCTACCACCACCGCTTATCCGCCACCGCTTCGAATCCGTATCCATATACCACCACAGCTGTCATATACCACCACCGCTGCCATCTACCACCATATATCCACCATCAATCCGAGTTCTTGTCATATTAGGTTTGTTTTCGAGATCCATCTAGTTTCCGATTCGTGTTTCCTTCCCGGAGTAGGTTTCGGAAAAAAAAAAAAGAGTCGGGTAGCCACGCTCCGTTTAGGCCCAAAATTTTTCGAAAACGCATTTTTCGAAAAAAAATCTGGCTATCCTATTTTTAGGTGTTTCTGAGTGTTTTGAGACAGGTGCCATTATAGGAAGTTTTTTTTTGACCCGTTTCCAGTTTTTGGGTCCGGACAGTCAAAAAAAAAAAAATTGGTCAAAAAAATTTCGTGCCCATCCTGTCAGTTTGAGCTAAGAAGAGTTTTGAGACACTCGCCATTATAGTGAT
>NW_021278409.1:0-884 GCF_002162155.2 Triticum dicoccoides | reverse complement strand
GCAAAAAAAAAAGAGCGCAAAAAAAAGAGCGAAAAAAAAAATTCCAGAGTGTGCTTTTCCCTTGTTTACGTGCCGCGCCGTGATTTTGTTAGTGTTCTAGGCTCGCGTCTCTAGCACAGTCTAGCCTAGGACCAGCACAGTACCGTCGTTGAGCGTTTATTCAACTTTGCATCTCTGAATTGATTATTGCTCACCCTTTTTGCTACCATATTATAAGCCTTCCCAGCTCCACATACATCTACGTCGTGCGTTTGACTCTCCCTGGTAATCGCTCTATCCAAGCTTTGAGAGTTTTTGACTACAACGGTTGCCGATCACCGCCTGCTGCTGGGTAAGAACTGGTAAGAATTTGAGGTTTGCTTGACGGATTTGTGACACCCACCACCACCACTTGTTCGTAGTCTGTAGGAACATATTCTTGTGTGTTTCTATTGCTGCTAACCATGCCAGGATCACAAGCCGACGAGATTGACTGGGAGAATTTATCGAACAAGGAGCTTCATGATAAGTTTCAGCAAATGATGACTGAACAGGTGCAAGATGTGCTGAACAATTTTGAAGAGGCCATGGAGAAGATCACTGGCTTTGAGAAGACGTTCGAAACAAAGCTCGATAACAAGTTTAATGAATTGCTCGCGCGTCTTCCACCACCACCACCCGCTGCACCTAACGCACCTCTCCAACAACAACAACAATGACTACCTCCACGTCGCGAAGCAGACCTCCGCCGAGCAAGCCGTGTTCCTCTTGCGTTTGGCCAAACTGTTGGTGCTGCTGTTGATACTTCTGTGGCTCCTGCTGCTGATGCGGAGGAGGATGATTATGTGGGAGATTATGAGGATGAGGTTGATCAAAATCAACACTACGTGCAGCCACCTGTACCA
>NW_021278408.1:0-1022 GCF_002162155.2 Triticum dicoccoides | reverse complement strand
ACTACGCATAGACCTAGCTCATGATGCCACTGTTGGGGAACGTTGCAGAAAACAAAAATTTTCCTACTCGTTTCACCAAGATCATCTAGGAGTTCATCTAGCAACGAGTGATTAGATGCATCTACATACCTTTGTAGATCGCGCACGGAAGCGTTCAAAAGAACGGTGATGATGTAGTCGTACTCGACGTGATCCAAATCACCGATGACCAGCGCCGAACGGACGGCACCTCCGCGTTCAACACACGTACGGAACAGCCACGTCTCCTCCTTCTTGATCCAGCAAGGGAGGGAGGAGAGGTTGAGGGAGATGGCACCAGCAGCAGCACGACGGCGTGGTGTTGATGGAGCTGCAGTACTCCGGCAGAGCTTCGCTAAGCACTATGGAGGTGGAGGAGGTGTTGGGGAGGGAGAAGGAGGCAACCAAAGGCCAAGGCGTTCAGGTATGAAGTCCCTCCTCTCCCCCACTATATTTAGGGGTGCCAAGGGGGGGTGGCCGGCCCTAGGAGATCCAATCTCCTAGGGGGTGCGGCGGCCAAGGGGGGTTTCCCTCCCCCCCAAGGCACCTAGGAGGTGCCTTCCCCTCCTAGGACTCTTCCCTCTTGAAACCCTAGGCGCATGGGCCTATGTGGGGCTGGTGCCCTTGGCCCATTAGGCCAAGGCGCACCCCCTACAGCCCATGTGGCCCCCCCGGGACAGGTGGACCCACCCGGTGGACCCCCGGGACCCTTCCGGTGGTCCCGGTACAATACCGATAACCCCGAAACTTGTCCCAATGCCCGAAACAGGACTTCCCATATATAAATCTTTACCTCCGGACCATTCCGGAACTCCTCGTGACGTCCGGGATCTCATCCGGGACTCCGAACAACATTCGGGTTACTGCATATACATATCCCTACAACCCTAGCGTAACCGAACCTTAAGTGTGTAGACCCTACGGGTTCGGGAGACAAGCAGACATGACCGAGACGACTCTCTGGTCAATAACCAACAGCGGGATCTGGATACCCATGTTGGCTC
>NW_021278407.1:0-1388 GCF_002162155.2 Triticum dicoccoides | reverse complement strand
AGGAAAGCCGGCGGGAGGAGATTACCAGGTTCTGGGAGACAGCTGCGAGGCACAGGTCCAAAGAGACCATGCCCACGGAAAAAATTGGTCGGCTACTTCGGCTGAACAGCCAACACGCACATAGATTATGGCCTGAATAATCACGGTGATTTTGAGGACTTGCTCTAGCTAGAAGATGTGCATGCTCTTGATTTATTGGTTTTCAACATTGGTCATAGGCTTCGATGATGTATGTATTATATTTGGGAGAGTGAATTCATATTTCTACCACTATTTGGACATTTTTTTACGCGAATCGCCCAATCGAACAGTTTTCATCTGGATTACCCTGTTTTTTACGCGATCTTCACTTTCAAGCATGTGGAATGGATCCTTCTGTACTAGTGAGAGACTGTGCCGTTGTGCCCCTGAATCACTCGCTCGCCGGTGGACACACACAAACACGCACAAACTGCTCGGTCAGGGGAGAAAACAGAGCGGCGGTTCAGCACGCACACACAGGTTTCAGGCAACCAATGCCTTTTTTTTTCAAGAACATGTGCGAGAATCGTGTGTCTTTGTATTGATAGATGGAAGTGGAGAATTTTTTTACAAACAAGTTACAAGCCTCTCACGGGAGGGCTGTCTCCGCTACGACGTGCAACATGGACTACTCGCTATATTCTCCGCCGTTGGGAGCCTTGATGTGCAACCAATGCCTTTCTTTTCTTTCTTTTTCCGACTGAGTACTGGCTACACACGCACAACCTCTTATTACATGGTGAAGATCAACTCGACTCTAGCTGTCTCTTACGCAGTGAACCGACATAAAAATTCACCGAATGCTAGCTGCCATCTACACAGTGAACTGACATACAAATTCACTGAATCCTGGCAAAAGCAATGCCGGCTACAGCAAGTTGCAGCATCTTCACAGTTGCTCCATCATGTGCATTTACACCAGACCAGTGACAGTGCAGCTGCAACAGCCAGCCATGCGTGTCTGCTTTGCCAGTGCACATCCAAAGAATGACCGCCGAGCAGTTAGCTCGAAAGCACGTGTCCTGCTTTTTTCCTCTGTTCCCTCTCGCGTCGCCCCGCGCGTGACCGAGAGGGAACCCTAGCCGCCGCTGCCGCCGGGTCTCCCCCCTCTACTCTCCTCCCCCTCGCCGCCGCCCGAGGGCGCGGCCGGACGAAGCCCGGTCGTCGCCGGCGGCGGCGGGGTTCCTTGTCTCCTCGCGCGGCGGCTTCGGCGCGGGATGCGGCGGCCGGTCGGGGACGCAGCGCTTGGCGACGGGCGCGCCGGCGTGGCTGCTCATCGGCGTTGAGGTGCAGCGGCGGTGCAGGCTGGCGACGGGACAGGCGGCGCGGTGGTGGCGCGCTCGTGCTGGCCGGGGATGGCGTGGGCG
>NW_021278406.1:0-1488 GCF_002162155.2 Triticum dicoccoides | reverse complement strand
AGGTCGTGGCCGACACCCACGTTGGGCTTCCGCTTGAAGGTTGCCGAGTACATGTCGTGTAAACGGCGGTAAGTGGTGAGAGCGTGTGTGAAGAAGTACACCCCTGCAGGGTTAACATCATCTATTCGAATAGCCGTGTCCGCGGAAAAGGACTTCTGGGTTGCTTATATCAGTTCATAGACAAGTGAAAGTGGATACTCTAAAATACGCAAGATAAGCGTGAGTGCTATGGATGGCGTTCTCGTAGGGAGACGGGAGCGGATCCATAGTGGTGTATTGATATGGTGAATATGTGGACTCGTGTGCGCCACCTCAAAAGAGTTACATTGCAGTCGTAGTTCAGGATAGCCACCGAGTCAAAGCTGGCTTGCTGCAGTCAAACCCCTCCACCCCCTTGTTGATAATGATGCATATGTAGATAGTTCTGATGTAAGTCTTGCTGGGTACATTTGTACTCACGTTTGCCTATTTTATGTTTTTGCAGAGAGACTTCGGTCTCACTAGTAGTTCCACGTGGACTTCGACGTTTAGCTTGTTACCTCAGCTACGATCTTGTGCCTCGGCAGGATTGGTAGATAGTCAGGCTTCTCAGCCTTTTTCATTTATAGATGTCTGTACTCAGACATGTTAAGCTTCCGCATGTGCTTGATTTGTATGCTCTGAATGTTGGCTCATGAGACCCCTGTTTGTAATATCTCGCTCCTCGGAGCCTATTGAATAGATTACTTGAGTCATAGAGTCATGTTGTGATGCCATGTTGTATTTGCACATATCGAGCATATTGTGTGTATGTTATTGAAATGCTTGGTATGTGTGGGATCTGACCATCTAGTTGTTTATCTTTAGTAGCCTCTCTTACGGGGAAATGTCTCCTAGTGTTTCCACCGAGCCATGGTAGCTTGCTACTGCTCCGGAACACTTAGGCTGGCCGGCATGTGTCCTTCTTCGTTCCTGTGTCTGTCCCTTCGGGGAAATGTCACGCGGTGAATACCGGAGTCCTGTTAGCCCGCTACAGCCCGGTTCACCGGAGTCCTGCAAGCCCAGTGCTACAGCCTGGATTCACTCGCTGATGACCGACACGTTCGATGCTGGGTCATGGATGCCTGTCCCTGTAAGTCTGTGCCGCTTTGGGTTTACGACTAGCCATGTCAGCCCGGGCTCCTTATCATATGGATGCTAGCGACACTGTCATATACGTGTGCCAAAAGGCGCAAACGGTCCCGGGCAAAGGTAAGGCGACACCTGTGGGAATACCGTGCGTGAGGCCGCAAAGTGATATGAGGTGTTACATGCTAGATCGATGTGGCATTGAGTCGGGGTCCTGACAGCGTTGGTATCAGAGCTTGACTGCCTGTAGGATTACCAAGCCAAACTGGTCGAAGTTGAGTCTAGAAATTCTTTAGTTATATAAGGGAATTGATTGTGGGATGGAACGTAAGGCTCTTTTTACTCCTTATACCTCATGCCCTTCTGATCTGAGTCATCTTA
>NW_021278405.1:0-2006 GCF_002162155.2 Triticum dicoccoides | reverse complement strand
AACCTGCTCTTCAGCTTGTTGAATAATGTCCGGACCAATGAGTGCTCGTTCCCCAGTTTCTGACCAATTCAGAGGGGTTCGGCACTTACGTCCATAAAGCACTTCAAAGGGTGCCATCTTCAAGCTGGCTTGATAGCTGTTGTTATAAGAGAACTCCGCATAAGGGAGAGACTCTTCCCACTTCTTGCCGAAAGAAATAACACAAGCTCGAAGCATGTCTTCAAGAATTTGATTGACTCGCTCGACTTGGCCTTGGGATTGGGGATGATAAGCAGTGCTCCAGGTAATATGAGTTCCCATTGCCTCTTGGAAACTATCCCAGAACTTAGAAGTGAAAATACTGCCGCGGTCTGAACTGATCTCCTTCGGAATGCCATGGAGTGACACAATTCGGGAGATATACAAGGTTGCCAATTGACTAGCAGTGATAGTCTCCTTGATTGGCAGAAAGTGAGCAACCTTCGAGAATTGGTCGATGATGACAAATATAGCATCGTTACCTTTCTGAGACTTGGGAAGGCCAGTGACGAAGTCCATTTGAATCTTATCCCACTTCCATTCAGGAATCGGAAGCGGTTGCAGAAGTCCAGCCGGTTTTTGATGTTCTGCTTTGACACGACGACAAACGTCACATTCTTCAATATATCGAGCAATGTCTTGCTTCATATTAGACCACCAGTACTTCTGACGGATGTCTAGATACATCTTGGTACTTCCCGGATGAATAGAGAGAGGGGTGTCATGCGCTTCTTTCATCACCTTCTCTGTCATAAGCTCGAACCGGGGTACGACAATGCGATCTCTGAAGTATAAGGTTCCATCTTCACCAAGTGAGAAATCTCTGGATTTCTCTAAGGCAAGATCCTTTTTCATCAGATCAACATGAGCATCTTTGGCTTGAGCAGACTTGATTGCTTTCAGAAGAGTTGGTTCCAAAACAAGGTTATTCAGAGAACCCTGTGGAACTAGTTGAAGGTTCATCTTGCATAGCTCTTCATAAAGGCGGGGTTGAGCTTTGTAGACCTGGTGATTATTGCAATAAGACTTTCGGCTTAGGGCATCGGCCATTACATTAGCCTTGCCAGGTGTATAAGATATACCGCAGTTGTAGTCAGCAATAGCTTCCATCCATCACTGCTGACGGAGGTTCAGATCTGGCTGAGTAAACAGGTATTTCAGACTCTGATGATCAGTGAAGATCTCACAACGATTACCGAGAAGGTATTATCGCCATAGTTTCAGTGCAAAGATAACCGCAGCAAGCTCGAGGTCATGAACTGGGTAGTTTTCTTCGTGAGGACGCACTTGACGGGAGGCATAGGCAATCACTCTGCGCTCTTGCATTAGGACGCAGCCTAATCCTTGACGTGAAGCGTCGCAATAGATGACAAAGTCCTTGCGAGAATCAGGGGGAGCAAGCACTGGGGCAGAAGTTAGTTTGTCCTTGAGTGTCTGGAAACTTTCCTGACATTTGTCTGTCCAATCGAACTTAACGCCTTTGTGAAGCAGATTAGTCAGTGGCTTGGCGATCTTGGAGAAGTTCTCAACAAAGCGGCGACAATAGCTGGCCAGTCCGAGAAAGCTTCTGACTTGCTTGACAGTCTTCGGAGGGGTCCAGTCAAGAATAGCCTGAACGCGCTCTGGGTTGACGGCAATACCATCCTTGGAGATAACATGACCAAGGTAGGTGACTTCGGGTAACCAGAATTCACACTTGGAATACTTGGCATAAAGTTGATGCTCTCGAAGCTTCTCCAGAACAAGACGAAGATGTTCAGCATGTTCTTCTTTATTCTTCGAATATACCAGTATATCATCCAGATAGACTACGACGAACTTGTCGAGGTAATCCATGAATATATAGTTCATCAGACGAGAGAATGTAGCTGGAGCATTGGTTAAACCGAATGACATGACGGTGTACTCGTAAGAACCATAACGAGTCACAAATGCGGTCTTTGGAATATCCTCTTCACGAACACGGATCTGGTGGTAACCCAACCTCA
>NW_021278404.1:0-1030 GCF_002162155.2 Triticum dicoccoides | reverse complement strand
TCCCAGTCAATCTCGTCGGCTTGTGATCCTGGCATGGTTAGCAGCAATAGAAACACACAAGAATATGATCCTACAGACTACGAACAAGTGGTGGTGGTGGGTGTCACAAATCCGTCAAGCAAATCTCAAATTCTTACCAGTTCTTACCCAGCAGCAGGCGGTGATCGGCAACCGTTGTAGTCAAAAACTCTCAAAGCTTGGATAGAGCGATTACCAGGGAGAGTCAAACGCACGACGTAGATGTATGTGGAGCTGGGAAGGCTTATAATATGGTAGCAAAAAGGGTCAGCAATAATCAATTCAGAGATGCAAAGTTGAATAAACGCTCAACGATGGTACTGTGCTGGTCCTAGGCTAGACTGTGCTAGAGACGCGAGCCTAGAACACTAACAAAATCACGGCGCGGCACGTAAACAAGGGAAAAGCACACTCTGAATTTTTTTTCGCTCTTTTTTTTTCTTTTTTTTTTGCGCTCTTTTTTTTTGCGCTGCTTTTTTTTTGCGAAAAATCACTATAATGGCGAGTGTCTCAAAACTCTTCTTAGCTCAAACTGACAGGACGGGCACGAAATTTTTTTGACCAATTTTTTTTTGACTGCCCGGACCCAAAAACTGGAAACGGGTCAAAAAAAACTTCCTATAATGGCACCTGTCTCAAAACACTCAGAAACACCTAAAAATAGGATAGCCAGAATTTTTTTCGAAAAATGCGTTTTCGAAAAATTTTGGGCCTAAACGGAGCGTGGCTACCCGACTCTTTTTTTTCCGAAACCTACTCCGGCAAGGAAACACGAATCGGAATCTAGATGGATCCCGAAAACAAACCTAATAAGCAAAGAACTCGGATTGGTGGTGGATATATGGTGGTGGTATATGGCAGCGGTGGTGGTAGCGGTGGTAGTATATGGATATGGATCGGTGGTGGTATATGGGCACGGATTGGTGGTGGTATATGGATACGAATTCGGAGCGGTGGTGGTAGATGGCAGGGGCGATGATGATGGTGCGGCGGCGGCGTGACAACTTATGAC
>NW_021278403.1:0-912 GCF_002162155.2 Triticum dicoccoides | reverse complement strand
TTTCTTGCTCAACGGTATTGTGGGATGAAGCGGCCCGGACCAACCTTACACGTACGCTTACGTGAGACCGGTTCCACCGACTGACATGCACTAGTTGCATAAGGTGGCTGGCGGGTGTCTGTCTCTCCCACTTTAGTTGGAGCGGAATCGATGAACAGGGCCCTTATGAAGGGTAAATAGAAGTTGACAAAATCACGTTGTGGTGATTCATAGGTAAGAAAACGTTCTTGCTAGAACCCAATTGCAGCCACGTAAAAGATGCAACAACAATTAGAGGACGTCTAACTTGTTTTTGCAGCGATTGATCATGTGATGTGATATGGCCAGAAGTTGTGATGAATGATGAATTGTGATGTATGAGATCATGTTCTTTGTAATAGGATTCACGACTTGCATGTCGATGAGTATGACAACCGGCAGGAGCCATAGGAGTTGTCGTTATTTTTTGTATGACCTGCGTGTCATTGAATAACGCCATGTAAACTAATTTACTTTATTGCTAAACGTTAGTCATAGAAGTAGAAGTAGTCGTTGGCGTGACAACTTCATGAAGACACGATGATGGAGATCATGATGATGGAGATCATGGTGTCAAGCCGGTGACAAGATGATCATGGAGCCCCGAAGATGAAGATCAATGGAGCTATATGATATTGGCCATATCATGTCACAACTATATAATTGCATGTGATGTTTATTATGTTTATGCATCTTGTTTACTTAGGATGACGGTAGTAAATAAGATGATCCCTTACAAAAATTTCAAGAAGTGTTCTCCCCTAACTGTGCACCGTTGCTACAGTTCGTCGCTTCTAAGCACCACGTGATGATCGGGTGTGATGGATTCTTACGTTCACATACAACGGGTGTAAGACAGTTTTACACAGCGAAAACACTTAGGGTTAACTTGAC
>NW_021278402.1:0-1526 GCF_002162155.2 Triticum dicoccoides | reverse complement strand
GCCACGCCTCGCCTCTGCCTACTGGCAGAGGAAGAAGAGGACAAGGGGGGGGGGGGAAGGAGGTGGGCTGGGCCGCGCTGGGGGAGCTGGGCCGGGCAGGTAAGCAGGTAAGTGGCCCAGGTGGCCTCTCTCCCCTTTTTTTCTATTTTGTTTCTCTTTTCTATTTCTGTAGTTTTGTTTCTGATTTAGTTTATAGCCCAAATCATTTTAAAAAAAACTGCAAATAATTGTGGCCATTAAATGAATTATTACAGAGGCCCTTAACTATTTTTAGAATTGTTGGAGCATTTAAAAATATTAATAGTATTTAAATGCCCCAGTTCAAATACAATATGGATTATTCAAAAATCCATAATGGCCCAAAAATATTGGCATCATTTTTGGTAGAGGCTTTTCACCTTTGTCAAAAATCATGAACATTTTTGAAAGCCCTTTGGACTTACTTGAAAGTATTTTAGGATGAACCTAGTGAATTCCTTTAATGCTAGGGTTTGAGCAATCCCATTTCAAATTTCATAAAATTTAAACATGTTGCATGGATGCTAAAGCAAAAACAAACAAGGGCTGATCTGGGGCTGTGACAACCCTGTTCTCTTTAACGCTTCCGCTTAGCGATCTACAAGGGTATGTAGATGCACTCTCCTTCCCCTCGTTGCTGGTTTCTCCATAGATAGATCTTGGTGACACGTAGGAAAATTTTGAATTTCTACTACGTTCCCCAACAGTGGCATCATGAGCTAGGTCTATTGCGTAGATTCTTTGCACGAGTAGAACACAAAGTAGTTGTGGGCGTTGATGTTGTTCAATATGCTTACCGTTACTAGTCCAATCTTGTTTCGACGGTATTGTGGGATGAAGCGGCCCGGACCGACCTTACACGTACTCTTACGTGAGACAGGTTCCACCGACTGACATGCACTTTGTGCATAAGGTGGCTAGCGGGTGCCAGTCTCTCCCACTTTAGTCGGAACGGATTCGATGAAAAGGGTCCTTATGAAGGGTAAATAGCAATTGACATATCACGTTGTGGTTTTTGCGTAGGTAAGAAACGTTCTTGCTAGAAACCCATAGCGGCCACGTAAAACATGCAAACAACAATTAGAGGACGTCTAACTTGTTTTTGCAGGGTATGCTATGTGATGTGATATGGCCAAGAAGAATGTGATGAATGATATGTGATGTATGAGATTGATCATGTTCTTGTAATAGGATTCACGACTTGCATGTCGATGAGTATGACAACCGGCAGGAGCCATAGGAGTTGTCTTAAATTTATTGTATGACCTGCGTGTCATTGAACAACGCCATGTAATTACTTTACTTTATTGCTAACCGGTAGCCATAGTAGTAGAAGTAATAGTTGGCGAGACAACTTCATGAAGACACGATGATGAAGATCATGATGATGGAGATCATGGTGTCATGCCGGTGACGATGATGATCATGGAGCCCCGAAGATGGAGATCAAAAGGAGCAAAATGATATTGGCCATATCATGTCACTATTTGATTGCATGTGATGTTTAT
>NW_021278401.1:0-1157 GCF_002162155.2 Triticum dicoccoides | reverse complement strand
TATATTATTCCAGAGCTCTTTTATAATTGGCATAATATTTGGGCATATATTAATATATATAATTAATATATTTCCAATGCAAATATTTATGCATTAATTCCAAATGCCCAAAATAAATGTCCATGAGCCACTAAAAATATTGGTTTGATTTTTATCTCTGTCCAATATTTTCAGAGAGCAACATGAGCATTTTCTTGGACCCTTTTGGAGAAATTTTTATTTGGGTCATTTTCAAAATGGTTCTGAGGGTTTCACAGATCCCCATTTCAAGTTTCTGATGAAAGAGTAGACATGATGCAACACTCTAATGCATGACTAGCTAGGGTGTGACAACTCACCCCCACTCAAAAGAATCTCGTCCCGAGATTTGGGTTCCTCCGGGAAGAAGGCGGGGTACTCGAGTCGAAGACGATCCTCCCTTTCCCAAGTTGCTTCATCCTCGGAATGGTGCGACCATTGAACCTTGAGAAACTTGATATTATGACGTCGCGTGGTACGTTCGGCTGAGTACCTTTGTACTCATGTTGCTATAATTTACATTTTTACAGGAGACGCTGCAACCCCTTCTGATGGGTTCTATGTAGACGTTGACATCAACGAGTAGGCTAAAGACCCAGGTGGTGACCCTGAGCTTGTGAAGGACCACGTAGTATAGCTAGGCTTTCCAAGCCTCTTTTATTTTACTAGTTGTCTGTACTCAGACAATGTACCTCCACTGCTGGTTTGTATGACTGTATGACTTGAATGCTGGGTCGTGTGACCCGTATCTTTGTGTATGCTATGTATGGCTCCCTGAGCCTTAAATAAAGTACTTGTGTCGTAGAGTCATGTTGTGATGCTTCGTTGTATTTGCACATATCGAGCATATTGTGTGTATGATTGAAATGCTTGGTATGTGTGGGATCTGACTATCTAGTTGTTTATCTTTAGTAGCCTCTCTTACCGGGAAATGTCTCCTAGTGTTACCGCTGAGCCATGGTAGCTTGCTACTGCTCTGGAACACTTAGGCTGGCCGGCATGTGTCCTTCTTCGTTCCTGTGTCTGTCCCTTCGGGGAAATGTCACGCTTTGAGTACCGGAGTCCTGTTAGCCCGCTACAGCCCGGTTTACCGGAGTCCTGCTAGCCCAGTGCTACAGCCCGGACCCACTTGCTGATGA
>NW_021278400.1:0-933 GCF_002162155.2 Triticum dicoccoides | reverse complement strand
GGCAAGCATAAGGGACGAAGACGGGGAAACATGTCGGATGCGATCATACCAGCACTAAAGCACCGGATCCCATCAGAAGTTTGAAGTTAAGCGTGCTTGGGCGAGAGTAGTACTAGGATGGGTGACCTCCTGGGAAGTCCTCGTGTTGCATTCCTTTTATAATTATTTTTTGCACCTTGTGACAAACATATCGCACGTGCGCGATATATATTAATCCCGTTATATTATTTTTGACGTTTGCGATATGTTTAAGCTCGATGCTCATTGCTCGCGCGTCTTGGGGCGGCTTTGTGGCGCGAAGAGCGCTTTCTGAAAGGGGTGGAAAAAACTCGTGTTGCTGCGGTATGGAGGGAGGGGTGGAAACCGTAGAAAACTCGTCTCCGTGATTGAGCGGGAGAGTAAGTAGTATAGGACATTATCCATTGTTAGGGAACGGTTGTAATGGTAGTGAGAATGTAGAATCGTCTTTGGAGCGGACCTGGGATTGGCAAGCATAAGGGACGAAGACGGGGAAACATGTCGGATGCGATCATACCAGCACTAAAGCACCGGATCCCATCAGAACTCCGAAGTTAAGCGTGCTTGGGCGAGAGTAGTACTAGGATGGGTGACCTCCTAGGAAGTCCTCGTGTTGCATTCCTTTTATAATTATTTTTTGCGCCTTGTGACAAACATATCGCACGTGCGCGATATATATTAATCCCGTTATATTATTTTTGACGTTTGCGATATGTTTAAGCTCGATGCTCATTGCTCGCGCGTCTTGGGGCGGCTTTGTGGCGCGAAGAGCGCTTTCTGAAAGGGGTGGAAAAAACTCGTGTTGCTGCGGTATGGAGGGAGGGGTGGAAACCGTGGAAAACTCGTCTCCGTGATTGAGCGGGAGAGTAAGTAGTATAGGACATTATCCATTGTTAGGGAACGGTTGTAATGGTA
>NW_021278399.1:0-1080 GCF_002162155.2 Triticum dicoccoides | reverse complement strand
TTATCCTTGCCCCTCCCAGCTCCACTACAAAGACGATTGTACGTTGCTTTGGCCGCTCCCTCTCAACTACGGAGACGAGTTTAACGCGGTTTCCACCCCTCCCTCTCAACCGCACCAGTGCACGCTTGCCGCGCCACAACGCCGACGCTGGACCCGTGAATCGTGAGCACCCAGCTATGACTTACCGCACTCGTGCAAAATAATAAAACACGGTAAATATATTACTTACACGTGCGTTTTGTTTTGCAAGCGGCGCGAAAAAAATTAAAAACGGAATGCAACACGAGGACTTCCCAGGAGGTCACCCATCCTAGTACTACTCTCGCCCAAGCACGCTTAACTTCGGAGTTCTGATGGGATCCGGTGCTTAAGTGCTGGTATGATCGCATCCGATATGTTACCCCGGTCTTCGTCCCTTATCCTTGCCCCTCCCAGCTCCACTACAAAGACGATTGTACATTGCTTTGGCCGCTCCCTCTCAACTACGGAGACGAGTTTAACGCGGTTTCCACCCCTCCCTCTCAACCGCACCAGTGCACGCTTGCCGCGCCACAACGCCGACGCTGGACCCGTGAATCGTGAGCACCCAGCTATGACTTACCGCACTCGTGCAAAATAATAAAACACGGTAAATATATTACTTACACGTGCGTTTTGTTTTGCAAGCGGCGCGAAAAAAATTAAAAAGGGAAATGCAACACGAGGACTTCCCAAGAGGTCACCCATCCTAGTACTACTCTCGCCCAAGCACGCTTAACTTCGGAGTTCTGATGGGATCCGGTGCTTTAGTGCTGGTATGATCGCATCCGACATGTTACCCCGGTCTTCGTCCCTTATCCTTGCCCCTCCCAGCTCCACTACAAAGACGATTGTACATTGCTTTGGCCGCTCCCTCTCAACTACGGAGACGAGTTTAACGCGGTTTCCACCCCTCCCTCTCAACCGCACCAGTGCACGCTTGCCGCGCCACAACGCCGACGCTGGACCCGTGAATCGTGAGCACCCAGCTATGACTTACCGCACTCGTGCAAAATAATAAAACACGGTAAATATATTACTTACACGTGCGTTTTGTTTTGC
>NW_021278398.1:1191-2003 GCF_002162155.2 Triticum dicoccoides | reverse complement strand
CGGCGTGGGCGACAACCGGCGACTGCGTATGGCAGCAGCGAAGGAAGGGAGTGGAGCGGGGCCCAACGCCTCGGAGGCGGGTGCAGATGGTCGCGGTGGCCGACGGGGTGGCCGCGGGCGTGAGGCGCGGCGCAGCCTAGCGCGGGGCGCGCCGGGGCGGACGACGGCGCGGACCACAGGCGAGGCTAGCGCGCGGGTGCACGCGTGCTCACCGCGAGCACGAGCACCGGGCGGCGCGTGCACGACCCCAGGACGGCGCGAGCAGCAGAGAGGAAAGGAGGCCGGGGGCCTCACCGCGGATCTGTAGGGTCAAGGGCAGCATGGCTCGGGGAGGAGTCGGGGAAGCGAGATCCGGCGGCGGCGAGGTAGCTTCGGGCGGCGTCGGGCGATGGCGGTGTGGCGCCGGTGATGTGGTGGTGGTTGGCCACGGCGTCAGGGCGACCGGGGCGCGTCGGGGGCGGCTACGGTGGTCGGGGCACGGGGATCGGGCGCAGGGAGCTCTTCTCCCTGGCACGATGTGTGTGTGTGCGCGCCGTGAGGTGGAGACGAGGAGGCGACAGCGGAGATGGGCGGCGACGACGTCGGGGGCGCCAGGGGCGCGACCCAGATCCGGTCGGGGAGGTGGAGGCGTTGGGGAAGAAGCGGTCCGGTGCGGGCGGTCTAGGACGGGGAGGTCGAGGTGGAGAGCGACGATGGCGGCTCCGGCGACGCGGTCTCGGGCGGCGGCGGCGGCGAACGCCCCGGTCCTGAAGAGGGGGAGTGGAACGAGCGGGCCGATTGGGAGAGGGGGTGGTTAGCCCCGATCTAGAAAT
>NW_021278398.1:0-1181 GCF_002162155.2 Triticum dicoccoides | reverse complement strand
GCGAGGCTAGCGCGCGGGTGCACGCGTGCTCACCGCGAGCACGAGCACCGGGCGGCGCGTGCACGACCCCAGGACGGCGCGAGCAGCAGAGAGGAAAGGAGGCCGGGGGCCTCACCGCGGATCTGTAGGGTCAAGGGCAGCATGGCTCGGGGAGGAGTCGGGGAAGCGAGATCCGGCGGCGGCGAGGTAGCTTCGGGCGGCGTCGGGCGATGGCGGTGTGGCGCCGGTGATGTGGTGGTGGTTGGCCACGGCGTCAGGGCGACCGGGGCGCGTCGGGGGCGGCTACGGTGGTCGGGGCACGGGGATCGGGCGCAGGGAGCTCTTCTCCCTGGCACGATGTGTGTGTGTGTGCGCGCCGTGAGGTGGAGACGAGGAGGCGACAGCGGAGATGGGCGGCGACGACGTCGGGGGCGCCAAGGGCGCGACCCAGATCCGGTCGGGGAGGTGGAGGCGTTGGGGAAGAAGCGGTCCGGTGCGGGCGGTCTAGGACGGGGAGGTCGAGGTGGAGAGCGATGATGGCGGCTCCGGCGACGCGGTCTCGGGCGGCGGCGGCGGCGAACGCCCCGGTCCTGAAGAGGGGGAGTGGAACGAGCGGGCCGATTGGGAGAGGGGGTGGTTAGCCCCGATCTAGAAATCGGGGGGAGTGGGGGAGCGAGCGAGAGTGGGGGTCGGGGTAGTGGGGGAGAGGGGCTAGGGTTTCTGGCTCCCGGTGGGGAGTAGTAGCGGGCGCGGTTGGGCCGGCCTGGCGGCCCAGTAGCCTGCTGGGTCAAGGCCCAGCTAGGGGGGGTCCTTTTCCCTTTTTTTTTGTGTGTTTAGTTTTTCTCTTTTATATTTTCTTTTCTGTTTTATTTTAAGTTCCCTTTTATTATAGTTTTATAAAAACACTAGCACCTAAATTTGTATTTATAAATATACTACTGCCACCTTAATTCCCAACCGAAAATAAAATAGTTTAATATTTTATAAAATTCAATAGGCATGTATTTAACTGTTTTAACTACTGTTTTAATTATCTTAGAGCCTTTAAACACTTTATCAAAGTTTGGTTTCTCCACCATAATTACCGCTGCATTATTTAGTTCACTCCGAACATTTTAGCTTTAAAGTTTGGAAACTTTTGTTGTTTGCCTATGTTTTAAATTTGAATTTGAATCGGGTTCGAATCAACGTGAGTTTAATCA
>NW_021278397.1:0-613 GCF_002162155.2 Triticum dicoccoides | reverse complement strand
GTCGAGGCGGCGTCGGCGCGGCGTCCGGGCGGCGTCCGGGCGGCGAGGAGAGGGCGAGGGAGGGAGAGGGCGAGGGCGAGGGCGAGGGCGAGGGCAGCGGCGGCGGCGGCGGTGGATCGAGAGGGAGAGAACTGGCGAGGGGGATCGGGCGAAGGGGGATCGGGCGAAGGGGGGATCGGGCGAAGGGGGGCCACAATACTAATGGCGCACCTCACCGTGGTGCGCCATTAGCATGTCCATACTAATGGCGCACCTCACCGTGGTGCGCCATTAGTATTTTTTTTTATTTCAGCTCGAGCCAAAAGGTTATGTAGTACCAGAACCTATCTATGTCAAGCCCACTCTACTAGCTCGACTGGTCAGCAGCCAGTTCTCACACCAGGAGGTCCTGGGTTCGACTCCCAAGCTCCACAAAAAATTTTTAGCATTTAAAAAGCTGTTTGATACTTATTTATGTTTAAATATGTTCAAACTTGTTTAAATAATAACAGTAATATTTTTTTTATAAGACAGTAGCATTTAAAAAGCTGTTTGATACTAATTTTTTTTATAAGACGGTGCGCGGGGTGCGGGGGGTCGGCGGCGGCGGTTGAGTAGGGGAATCGAGGGTGCG
>NW_021278396.1:0-1441 GCF_002162155.2 Triticum dicoccoides | reverse complement strand
AAGGCACCTCGGAGGTGCCTTCCCCTTTTAGGACTCTCCCCTTTTTCCTATATCTTGGCGCATGGGCCTCTAGGGGCTGGTGCCCTTGGCCCATGTAGGCCAAGGCGCACCCCCTACAGCCCATGTGGCCCCCCGGGGCAGGTGGCCCCACCCGGTGGGCCCCCGGGACCCTTCCGGTGGTCCCGGTACAATACCGATGACCCCGAAACTTGTCCCGATGGCCGAAACAGGACTTCCTATATATAAATCTTTACCTCCGGACCATTCCGGAACTCCTCGTGATGTCCGGGATCTCATCCGGGACTCCGAACAACATTCGGTAACCACATACAAACTTCCTTTATAACCCTAGCATCATCGAACCTTAAGTGTGTAGACCCTACGGGTTCGGGAGACATGTAGTCATGACCGAGATGTTCTCCGGTCAATAACCAACAGTGGGATCTGGATACCCATGTTGGCTCCCACATGTTCCACGATGATCTCATCGGATGAACCACGATGTCAAGGACTCAATCAATCCCGTATACAATTCCCTTTGTCTAGCGGTATGGTACTTGCCCGAGATTCGATCGTCGGTATACCGATACCTTGTTCAATCTCGTTACCGGTAAGTCTCTTTACTCGTTCCATAACACATCATCCCGTGATCAACCCCTTGGTCACATTGTGCACATTATGATGATGTCCTACCGAGTGGGCCCAGAGATACCTCTCCGTTTACACGGAGTGACAAAATCCCAATCTCGATTCGTGCCAACCCAACAGACACTTTCAGAGATACCCGTAGTGTACCTTTATAGCCACCCAGTTACGTTGTGACGTTTGGCACACCCAAAGCACTCCTACGGTATCCGGGAGTTGCACAATCTCATGGTCTAAGGAAATGATACTTGACATTAGAAAAGCTTTAGCATACGAACTACATGATCTTGTGCTAGGCTTAGCATTGGGTCTTGTCCATCACATCATTCTCCTAATGATGTGATCCTGTTATCAACGACATCCAATGTCCATGGTCAGGAAACCGTAACCATCTATTGATTAACGAGCTAGTCAACTAGAGGCTTACTAGGGACATGGTGTTGTCTATGTATCCACACATGTATCTGAGTTTCCTATCAATACAATTCTAGCATGGATAATAAACGATTATCATGAACAAGGAAATATAATAATAATCAATTTATTATTGCCTCTAGTGCATATTTCCAACAATATGGTCAAGACATGATGCTAAATTTTATTGTATGAGATGATCATGTTTTGTAACACAGTTATCGGCAACTGGCAGGAGCCATATGGTTGTCGCTTTATTGCATGAAATTCAATCGCCATGTAATTGCTTTACTTTATCACTAAGCGGTAGCAAGAGTCGTGGAGGCAATAATTGGCGTGACGACAACGATGCTTCAATGAAGATCAAGGTGCCAAGCCGGTG
>NW_021278395.1:0-1767 GCF_002162155.2 Triticum dicoccoides | reverse complement strand
GGTTTTTTGGGTTATGTTAGTTCTTGGTTAGAGAAGAAAAAACGAATTTATTCTCCTTTAACTGGTTATTGGGATCAGTCAGAGATGTCCTAAGAGGCCGTTGCAAACGCGGATAAGCAGCGCCACCATAACAAGAGGGACATGGGTCCAGGCGTCGCCACATCAGCCGGCAGCAATGGTTGTGAGGTTGGTTGATGGCGCTTAGCTAGGTTTTAAGTGAACGAAAATAGTATCTAAATACGCTATGTTGCAAAATATGATCAGACGTGTCACTAGTCTTATAACAGAGTTGCAAACCAACCAGTGGTTAGATGGTTAGAATGACAGTGGTATCTCCAGCCCACTAGGATTCAAGTCCTAGACTTAACGCTCGTGCTCGCATTTTTATTCATTTTATTTTATGCCTTTTAGCACTGTGCGTTCAGTGGAAAGAGATGTTCTCGTCGACTACAAAAGCATCTATGGCGAGTTCGTCAATATCAAGATGATGTGCCAATTCGGTCACTCGGAGGCACTCATAGAGGTAAGATGTGCGTTCATAGGGATGGGTGGATGAGCGTCTGGCTGTGTATGGTGTTTCTAAAAAACAGAGTTGCACGGTCAATTTCGTTGGAAAATCCTAAATCGAAGTTCAGTAGAAATGAAGTCGGGCGTACCCGTGGTAATCTGAAATCCGAAGTTCAGTAGAAATTTCGTTGGAAAATCCCGCCATAACGGACTCCAACTGCCCAACATGCCGATCAGAGACGAACTCGTTGCTTCCCTTCCTACCGGATCAAGATCGATATAGAAATGAAGTCCTACTCCGGCACGAGAACGTGTTTCCCGATCGATCTCCTCTCCTACCATCCAAGCCCGAAGCACTATAAGTAAACTGCCGCACGTACGCTCGCTTATTCCCATTGCCTCCCCGAACATCGATCTCCAACGATCAGATCCGGTTTCACTTCACCATCACGCGCGATGGCTAGCTTGATGCCATCGCTTGCCATGGACCTGCCACAAGAAGAAGGAGGCCACGAGGACTCCGCGTTCCTCGGCGTCGTGGGAGATCCAGACGACCCGGAGTTGGCCGCGTTGGTGGCCGGGGCGCTGCAGACGGTGGACGCGCCGTCCGACGACGACGACGACGAGCTCAGCTGCCCGATCTGCTTGGAGGAGGACGACGCCGCAGCGTGGAAGGAGACACCGTGCGGGCACCGGTTCCACGGGCGGTGCGTAGAGAGGTGGCTGCAGGAGAAAGAGAGCTGTCCCATGTGCCGTCGCGAGGTCGTCACGGCGCCCG
Source organism: Triticum dicoccoides (assembly GCF_002162155.2). Classification (NCBI taxonomy): domain Eukaryota; kingdom Viridiplantae; phylum Streptophyta; class Magnoliopsida; order Poales; family Poaceae; genus Triticum; species Triticum dicoccoides. The sequence continues at coordinate 482 of NW_021278395.1, read as the reverse complement.
CCGCCACCGCAGATTGTACTGCTGCACACCTACATTTCTTGTGGATAGCTGCCTTGGGGTTGCATGTGTTTGGCGATGTTCCTGTGGACGACATGGAAACTGATGATGATGATGATGCTTAGGGAGAGCTTCCGGTCGACTTCGGGCACCAGGCTCGAAGCTGAGATGCTTTTTGATCGAGATAAGTCCCCATGCATGCATGCGTGAAGCTCGAGGCCAGGAGACCTACCGTGGAAACTGTACGTAGTGAGAGATGCATCACCTAGTACATTGGACATGTCGGTCCGAATCGAAGGGACATGCTTTGGCCTTCCTTTTGTGTAAAAGATCAGATGTAAACTGTGTGTGTAATCCGTGCATCCTTGCATAAACATGCATGGTCTTCTAGCCGTCTATGTGTAAATTGTTCTACGGTATTCTCTCACATACTTGCATCTCACGTCTTTGTAAAGGCCATTCCACTCATATTTGGGCGACAACGT
>NW_021278394.1:0-1542 GCF_002162155.2 Triticum dicoccoides | reverse complement strand
GAAGCAACTAGCATAGCAATGATAGTAGTGAGATCCAGGGTAGCGGTCATCTTGCCTGAAATCCCGCAAGGAAGAAGAACGAGTCCATGAAGAAGACGAACGGATGAAGCCGAACCAAGCGTAGACGAACGAATCCTCACGATCACACGAAATAGGAACTATCGAGAAGAAGCACACAACAAGGTAAACACACCACACATGAACAAGGCATGATGCACAACAAGCATGATGCATGACAAAACTAGATGAGGCTACTCATGGCAAGAGATGATGCAAACAAGAACAACACATCAAGGCAAGTTTAAATGAGGCCGGGAACAACATATAACAATTCCGGTAAGTCCTCATATGCATATTTCGAAATTGGTCCAGATCTGAATAAACATTATGTTCAAGTTGTTAAACATCAAGTTAAGATGCACAAGGATGATCTACACGAGATTCTAGTCAAGTTACATATAAAGTTCATTTAGTTCGGAGCTACAGCCTAGAAGATATGAGCAAAACAAGTTAAACATGGCATTGATGCAAAATGCATACAAACATCAAGCAAACACCTCAAAACATGGATGCAACATGATAATATGAAACTACATGCAATTCTAAGCAAGTTTCATATAGAGCACACTCAAAACGGAGCAACGGTTCAGCACACAAACACTATACAAGTTATACCAACAATCTGTCCAAAACAGCAACTAGGCATATTGCAAGCACCAAAACCATATGCTACAATACCATAATATGAAAACAAAAGGCATGGGCATGATGTACAGGTAAAGCATAACAAAACATGAACACTGAGCTATCTCCAGAAATCACTAGAACATGCTCAAACACACATGGTAAAATTGCAAATAATAAGAGTTCAGACTTTGCAGAAAATAACATCAGGTTGCAATGTTTAGAGCTATCAAACAACATGTTACATGAACTTATCATGGCAAATAAAGGCATGGCATGAATCTACTAATTTCATAGATCAAAAGTCCCTTACTTACCAAGAGCCAAAAAGGATCAGAAAATATGATGGCACCCATGTAAACATGGCAAGTTATATTACAGATTCATACATGGCAGGAACAGAATTATGAAGGCATGTAAATGAGCTTGTGCAACTCACTACAGTGCAAAACATGGCATGGCAAGGCAACCAACAGTAATAAGGCATGTTTGTGAAGTTAAGCATGGCAAGAGCAAGGTCATAGGGTGCATGGAACACTAGGAAATCACATGGAACAACTGAACTTAATGTTAACAGGCTGACAGCAACATTATCAAGCAACTTTGGAGCAAGATTACAACAAGCTACATCAAGCTATAAATGCAACCAGGGGCATGGATGGATAGATCATGACATGTAGAACAAAACATGTTTAGTGATCATCTCCAGATTATGCATAGAATGATTTGTAGCAGCAGGTTTACATAGCATCACGAAATAATAGATTCAGCCTAGCAAAACAGCAACAACAAGTACCCTACTTAACAAGCTCGATTCACTCACCAGAAGTCATTGCATGACAAGATAAGCATAGCATC
>NW_021278393.1:0-910 GCF_002162155.2 Triticum dicoccoides | reverse complement strand
GTTGTAATGCTTGCAAGGCTTATGTGATGTGTATTACCGAGAGGGCCCAGAGATACCTCTCCGACAATCGGAGTGACAAATCCTAATCTCGAAATACGCCAACCCAACATCGACCATTGGAGACACCTGTAGTACTCCTTTATAATCACCCAGTTACGTTGTGACGTTTGGTAGTACCCAAAGTGTTCCTCCGGTAAACGGGAGTTGCATAATCTCATAGTCATAGGAACATGTATAAGTCATGAAGAAAGCAATAGCAACATACTAAACGATCGGGTGCTAAGCTAATGGAATGGGTCATGTCAATCAGATCATTCTACTAATGATGTGACCTCGTTAATCAAATAACAACTCATTGTTCATGGTTAGGAAACATAACCATCTTTGATTAACGAGCTAGTCAAGTAGAGGCATACTAGTGACACTCTGTTTGTCTATGTATTCACACATGTAACAATGTTTCCGGTTAATACAATTCTAGCATGAATAATAAACATTTATCATGATATAAGGAAATAAATAATAACTTTATTATTGCCTCTAGGGCATATTTCCTTCAGTCTCCCACTTGCACTAGAGTCAATAATCTAGTTCACATCGCCATGTGATTTAACAGCAATAGTTCACATCACCATGTGATTAACACCCATAGTTCACATCGCTATGTGACCAACACCCAAAGGGTTTACTAGATTCAGTAATCTAGTTCACATCGCTATGTGATTAACACCCAAGGAGTACTAAGGTGTGATCATGTTTTGCTTGTGAGAGAATCTTAGTCAACGGGTCTGCCACATTCAGATCCTCATGTATTTTGCAAATTTCTATGTCAACAATGCTCTGCATGGAGCTACTCTAGCTAATTGCTCCCACTTTCAATATGTATCTAGATCGAGACTTAGAGTCATCT
>NW_021278392.1:0-999 GCF_002162155.2 Triticum dicoccoides | reverse complement strand
ACATGGGCTGCGTGGGGCAGGGAGCCAGCCCCTGGTGGGCTGGCCGCACCCCCCTCCCTTGGGCCCATGCGCCTAGGGTTGAGGGGGAACCCTAGAGGGGGCGCCCCCCTTGGCTTGGGGGGCAAGCCACCCTCTCCCCTCTCCCCTAGGCCGCCGCACCCCCCCTAGATGGGTTCTAGGGGGCCGGCCCCCTTCTCCCTTCCCCCTATAAATAGAGGGGTGAGGGGAGGGCAGCCGCACCACCCTCCAAGGCGCAGCCCTCCCCTCCCCAACACCTCTCCTCCTCCATTGTGTGCTTGGCGAAGCCCTGTCGGAGTACTGCCTCTCCACCATCACCACGCCGTTGTGTTCCCGGTGGAGCTGTCTTCCTCAACCTCTCCTTCCCCTTGCTGGATCAAGAAGGAGGAGACGTCTCCCGTCCCGTACGTGTGTTGAACGCGGAAGTGCTGTCCGTTCAGCACTTGGTCATCGGTGATTCGAATCACGTCGAGTACGACTACATCATCACCTTGCAAGCTTCCGCACGCGATCTACAAGTGGTATGTAGATGCAAACTCTCTCCCTTGACTCGTTGCTTAGATGAACTCATAGATGGATCTTGGTGAAACCGTAGGAAAAATTTTAATTTTTTGCAACGTTCCCCAACAGTGGCATCATGAGCTAGGTCTATGCGTAGTTCTCTTTGCACGAGTAGAACACAATTTTGTTGTGGGCGTGGATTTTGTCATCTTACTTGCCTCTACTAGTCTTTTCTTGCTCAACGGTATTGTGGGATGAAGCGGCCCGGACCAACCTTACACGTACGCTTACGTGAGACCGGTTCCACCGACTGACATGCACTAGTTGCATAAGGTGGCTGGCGGGTGTCTGTCTCTCCCACTTTAGTTGGAGCGGAATCGATGAACAGGGCCCTTATGAAGGGTAAATAGAAGTTGACAAAATCACGTTGTGGTGATTCGTAGGTAAGAAAACGTTCTTGCTAGAACCCAATTGCAGCCA
>NW_021278391.1:0-1115 GCF_002162155.2 Triticum dicoccoides | reverse complement strand
AGAGACAACCACATTCACTTTAAATAGGGCACCACGTAATTCCGATGAGATGACACCGTATGAATTATGGTTTAGAGAAACCTAAGTTGTCGTTTCTTAAAAGTTTGGGGCTGCGACGCTTATATGAAAAAGTTTCAGGTTGATAAGCTCGAACCCAAAGCGGATAAAATGCATCTTCATAGGAAACCCAAAACAGTTGGGTATACCTCCTAATTCAGATCCGAAAGCAATATGGATTGTTTCTAGAATCGGGTCCTTTCTCGAGGAAAAGTTTCTCTCGAAAGAATTGAGTGGGAGGATGGTGGAGACTTGATGAGGTTATTGAACCGTCTCTTCAACTAGTGTGTGACAGGGCACAGGGAGTTGTTCCTGTGGCACCTACACCAATTGAAGTGGAAGCTTATGATATTGATCATGAAACTTCGGATCAAGTCACTCACAAACCTCGTAGGATGACAAGGATGCGTACTACTTCAGAGTGGTACGTAATCCTGTCTTGAAGGTCATGTTGCTAGACAACAATGAACCTACGAGCTATGGAGAAGCGATGGTGGGCCCGGATTCCGATAAATGGCTTGAGGCCATAAAATCCGAGAGAGGATCCATGTATGAAAACAAAGTGTAGACCTTGGCAGAACGGCTCGATGGTCGTAAGGCTAATGAGTACATATGGATTTCAAAAGGAAGACGGACAATGATGGTAAATGTCACCATTAAGAAAGCTCAACTTGTCGTTAAGATGTTTTCCGACAAGTTCAAGGAGTTGACTACGATGAGATTTTCTCACTCGTAGCGATGCTAAGAGTCTGTTGGAATTATATTAGCGATTACTGCATTATTTATGAAATCTTGCAGATAGGATGTCAAAACATTGTTTCCTCGACGATTTTAATAAGGAAAGGTTGTATGTGATACAACCGGAAGGTTTTGTCAATCCCGAAAGATGCTAATAAGTATGCAAAGCTCCAGCAATCCTTCTAAGGGCTGGAGTGAGCATCTCGGAGTTGGAATGTATGCTTTGATGATGATCAAAATTTTGGGTTTGTACAAAGTTTATGAGAAACTTGTATTTCCAAAGAAGTGAGTGGGAGCACTATAGAATTTCTGATGAGTAT
>NW_021278390.1:0-1242 GCF_002162155.2 Triticum dicoccoides | reverse complement strand
AGAGAGAGAGAGAGAGGGAGGGAGAGGGAGAGAGGGAGAGGGAGAGGGAGAGGGAGAGGGGGCGGGAGAGGGAGATGGCCTTGCTGCCATCTTAACCTCTGCCCCTGTTTTGTTAATTGACCAGGCATGGCTGCACATCAGCTGTGCTTGCCTTCTTGCCGTCCTCATTGCTGCCATCCATGCCTTGTGTGTCTGTCTTGTTCGGATGTATGGCTACTAGCTCGCTTCTTGCTACGTACCATGGCGGCCTTAATTAGATGTTATCTCAGATGCTTTCTTAGACCCGTATTCAAGGTGAAGTCATTCCTTTTCTGTAAACAGTCTGTGCGACTCATGTATTATGAACTGTTTTTAATATATGATGAACATTTTAAAAATAGATGGTGAAATGTTTTTAAACATACAATGAATATTTTTATATACGGTGAATATTTTTAAAATACAATTAGCATCTTTTTAGATGCATTGAAATGTTTTGAATACACACACAACATTTTCTATAAAAAATTAAGTAGGGTCTTATATCCATTCAGAAACACCAACAAAGTCCAACAACTTTATAATGTTTTAGAAAAAGAAAGACGTCAAGCAAATATGTGCTTTGATGCGAAGCAAATTTCAGAGAGAGAGAGAGGGAGGGAGAGGGAGAGAGGGAGAGGGAGAGTGGGAGAGGGAGATGGGGAGGGAGAGGAAGAGGGAGATGGCCTTGCCGCCATCTTACCCTCTGCCCCTGTTTTGTTAATTGACCAGGCATGGCTGCACATCAGCTGCGCTTGCCTTCTTGCCGTCCTCATTGCTGCCATCCGTGCCTTGTGTGTCTGTCTTGTTCGAATGTATGACTAGTAGCTCGCTTCTTACTACGTACCATGGCGGCCTTAATTAGATGTTATCTCATATGCTTTCTTAGACCCGTATTCAAGGTGAAGTCATTCCTTTTCTGTAAACAGTTTGTGCGACTCATGTTTTATGAACTCTTTTTAATATTGTATGAACGTTTTAAAAATAGATGGTGAAATGTTTTTAACATACGATGAATATTTTTATATATGGTGAATATTTTTAAAATACATTTAACATCTTTTTAGAAGCATTGAAATTTTTTGAATACACACTCAACATTTTCTATAAAAAATTAAGTAGGGTCTTATACCGTTTCAGAAACACCAACAAAGTCCAACAACTTTATAATATTTTAGAAAAAGAAAGACGTCAAGCAAATATGTGCTTTGATGCGAAGCAAAT
>NW_021278389.1:0-1165 GCF_002162155.2 Triticum dicoccoides | reverse complement strand
GGCGATCAAATTAGAGCCAAAGAATACTGCATAACCCCCCGTGGATCGCCTGTCATCTGGGCTACCAGCCCAATCTGCATCAGAGAAGGCCGAAAGGACCCGAGAGGAAGTCGGCCGAATATGCATACCAAATGTCAGGGTGAACTGAACATAACGAAGAATGCGTTTAACAGCAGCCCAATGAGTATCTCTGGGAGCCTGAAGATACTGACAAACCCTGTTAACAGCATAAGAGATATCTGGTCTCGTGATCGTCAAGTACTGAAGTCCACCAACAATGCTCCTGTACTCTGTGGCATCCGCAGGAGACAAAAGCTCACCATCAACAGCTGTTATCTTGTCGATAGACGACATGGGTGTGGTGGTCGGTTTGCACTTCAGCATGCCAGCTCTCTGTAACAACTCCAGGGAGTACTTCTTCTGCGTAAGGACAAGACCAGTAGCACGAGAAGTGACCTCAACTCCAAGAAAGTAGTGAAGCTTCCCAAGATCTTTGACCGCAAAATCAGCACCAAGAGAGCAGACAAGAGCATCAGCAGCATACTGAGAAGAGCTGACAAGGATAATATCATCGACATATACCAAAAGATACATAGTGACTTCTGGCTTCTGTAGAAGAAATAACGAAGTGTCGGCAGTAGACGGCACAAACCCATGAGCACGAAGGGCAGAGGCAAGGCGGGCATGCCAGGCATGAGGAGCTTGCTTCAAACCATATAGTGCTTTGGAAAGACGACAGATATAGTCAGGACGATCAGGATCAGAGAAACCAGGCGGCTGTTTCATATAAACCTCTTCCTCCAAAAATCCATGTAGAAAAGCATTCTGCACATCAAGTTGACGAAGTGACCAACCACGAGAAACAACAATGGAGAGAAGAAGCCGAATAGTGGTAGGCTTGACGACAGGACTGAAGGTGTCCTCATAGTCAAGACCATGACGCTGCCGAAAACCGCGAGCAACAAGTCGCGCTTTGTAACGCTCAATAGATCCATCCGAATGCTTCTTCACTTTGAATACCCATTTTGAGTCAATAACATTTACCCGTGGTGGTGGAGGAACGAGAGTCCATGTCTTGTTACGAAGAAGAGCATGAAACTCCTGCTCCATAGCCTCTCGCCAATGTGGAATGCGCAGGGCAGCCTGATATGAGCGAGGCTCAGAA
>NW_021278388.1:0-882 GCF_002162155.2 Triticum dicoccoides | reverse complement strand
GTCCTCTAATTGTTGTTTGCATGTTTTACGTGGCTGCTATGGGTTCTAGCAAGAACGTTTCTTACCTACGCAAAACCACAACGTGATATGCCAATTGCTATTTACCCTTCATAAGGACCCTTTTCATCGAATCCGTTCCGACTAAAGTGGGAGAGACTGGCACCCGCTAGCCACCTTATGCACCAAGTGCATGTCAATCGGTGGAACCTGTCTCACGTAAGAGTACGTGTAAGGTCGGTCCGGGCCGCTTCATCCCACAATACCGTCGAAACAAGATTGGACTAGTAACGGTAAGCATATTGAACAACATCAACGCCCACAACTACTTTGTGTTCTACTCGTGCAAAGAATCTACGCAATAGACCTAGCTCATGATGCCACTGTTGGGGAACGTAGCAGAAATTCAAAATTTTCCTACGCGTCACCAAGATCTATCTATGGAGAGACTAGCAACGAGTAGAAGGAGAGTGCATCTACATACCCTTGTAGATCGCTAAGCGGAAGCGTTCAAGTGAACGGGGTTGATGGAGTCGTACTCGTCGTGATTCAGATCACCGATGATCCTAGTGCCGAACGGACGGCACCTCCGCGTTCAACACACATACAGCTCGACGATGTCTCCCACGCCTTGATCCAGCAAGGAGAGAGGGAGAGGTTGAGGAAGACTCCATCCAGCAGCAGCACAACGGCGTGGTGGTGATGGAGGAGCGTGGCAATCCTGCAGGGCTTCGCCAAGCACCTACGGGAGAGGAGGAGGTGTCACGGGAGGGAGGGAGGCGCCAAGGGCTCAGGTATGGATGCCCTCCCTCCCCTCCACTATATATAGGGGCAAGGGAGAGGGGGGAGGCGCAGCCTTGCCCCTTACTCCAAGAAAGGGGTGCG
>NW_021278387.1:0-1386 GCF_002162155.2 Triticum dicoccoides | reverse complement strand
GGCCCGAACCTGGATAAACGAACCGTGTGCTACCTGTTAGATCCGCTTTTCTCATGACCCCGCGCCCCGCTAACCGTAGTAGGGATTCTTGTGATCCCATAGGTGTCGTTCTCAACCGACAGAAAGAGACCCAGGAAGCTTCAAGGGGGAGCCAGAAGGTGCCTAGGGGGCCCACAAGCTCAGGGGGCACGCCACCCTAGGGCACGCTTATACGTCTTGAATGTATCTATGATTTTTTATTGTTTCATGCTGTTATATTATCAACTTTGGATGTTTTATATTCATTTACTAGCAATTTTATATTTTTTTGGGACCAACCTATTGACATAGTGCCCAGTGCCACTTGCTGTTTTTTGCTTTTTTTACTTCACAGAATATCAATACCAAACGAAGTCCAAATGCCACAAAACTTTTTGGAGAATTTTTTCTGCCCAGAAGACACCCAGGAGGCCTAAGAAGTGCACCAGAGGGGGCCTATGGGGCCCACTAGGCACCAGGGCACGGCCTGGTGGGTAGTGGAGCCCACAGGCACCCACTCCACCGACCTCTGCTCTATAAATACTCTAAAATCCCAAAACCCTACGGGAGTCGAGAGAAAACAATTTCCGCCACCGCAAGTTCCAGAACCATGAGATCTAATCTAGAGGCCTTTTCGGCACTCTGTCGGATGGGTCAACGATCACTGAGGAGTTCTCCATCATCCTTGTTTCCCTCGGATGATGCGTGAGTAGTTTACCACAAACCTATGGGTCTGTAGCTAGTAGCCGATGGCTTCTTCTCTCTTTTTGATCTTCAATACAATGTTCTCCTTGATGTTCTTGGAGATCTATTTGATGTAATGACTTTTTGTAGTGTGTTTGTTGGGATTCGATGAATTGTGCGTTTATGATCAATTCTATCCATGAATATTATTTGAGTCTTTGCTAAACTCTTTTATGCATGATTGTTATAGCCTCGTATTTCTTCTCCGAAATTTTGGTTTGGTTCGGCCAACTAGATTGATTTTTCTTGCCATGGGAAGAGGTGCTTTGTGATGAGTTCGATCTTGCGGTGCTCAATCTCAGTGATAGAAAGAGACATGACACGCATGTATCATTGCTATTAAGGATAAAAAGATAGGGCCTATTCCTACATGAATAGATCTTGTTTACATCATGTGATCGTTCTTATTGCATTACTCCATTTTTCCACGAACTGAATACACTAGATGCATGCTGGCTAGTAGTCGATGTGTGGAGTAATAGTAATAGATGTAGAACCGTTTCGGTCTACTAATATTGGACGTGATGCCATGTACATGATCATTGCCTTGGATATCGTCATGATTATTCGCTTTTCTATCAATTGCCCAACAATAATTTGTTTACCCATTGTATGCTATTTTCT
>NW_021278386.1:0-1571 GCF_002162155.2 Triticum dicoccoides | reverse complement strand
TTCAGCAGGGAAGTCCTCCATCCTAAAGGAGAACACTATTACGAGGACGTAGAACTTTATATGCATTAAATCATGTATGGAAACTTGTTCAAAATTGTATATGGTCATCCGATGATATTGAATATATATTGTATATTCCTCTTGAATTCTTTTTGGTTCTAATTTCAAATTTATTTGAAATTGTACATTCATATGCATGTATGTAGTACCGTAGAATATATGAAACTCCTTCAAAATTAAAATAAAGCACAAAAGAAATAAAACAATACAAATTAAACAGAAAACAGGTTTAGGGGGGGGGGGCTAAAACCCTAAACCTGCGGCGGCCTTTAGTCGCGGTTGGCCAGAAGAACCGCGACTAAAGGTCCTCCGCCCCGACGGCCACCTGGCGCCCACGTGGACGGGCCTTTAGTCGCGGTTCTTAAGCAACCGCGACTAAAGGGGGGGTCTTTAGTCGCGCCCGTTCGGTCGCGGTTGCGCAACCGCGACTAATGGCAGTTGCGAACCGCGACCAAAGGCCCTTTTTCCACCAGTGGTGGTAGCTACTGTCAGGTTTAGCAGGACACAGTTAGACACACTTATTATTAATGCTGGTAGAACAGAGCAGTGGTGCTGCAGCAATGGCGTGGCATGGCACGGGCAGACAGGCAGACATGCCGGCGCGTGCATGGCAAAAAAGAAATACCAGGGGCCTGGACCTCATGGCATGCCAGAATAGGAGCATGTAGGAGTCACGGGTCCGAGGGGTTAGGGTATAGGAGAAGCTGAGCTACGAACACCTCAACGATATTCGCAAGGTCTGCAGCAACAGCAGGACAACAACAAAAATGTGGTGCTTCAGTTAGTAACAATCCTCAAAGTCAAGACTAGCGAACTAGTTCTGATATATCGATTTGTAAGGGTAAGCTTCTGTAAGTTCAACCCTGACCTTCCATGCACCACCCTGGTAAATACCTGCAGCAAGGAAACAGAGGAAGCCTACCAATTAGGCACCAAATGAAGTTTTAAGTGCTAGAGAGCAGATTGAAGGATCAAAATGTTACCATATAACAACGGACTAAATACCACTAAAAGAACACCACAATGACTTGAAAAGCAATGCGGCAGAGGTAGTTAACATATACTACATGCAAACTGGAAAGATATTGATCGTAGAATCCCATCTGAACTTCTGAACCATGCATACAACACCGAGACTACCACGGATAAAACAACAAATGGCTTAACAAGGAGTTATTTTAGAAAATGGAAAGCTAACAGCTCTTCAGAGGGAAGTAAAAACAGTTAGCAAGATGGAATGGCCTAGAAAATGCAGCATATCCTTTCCAGAATACACAACCTCTTAAAGTCAGAGCACTACAAAACTCGAATTGCACACAAATGCAAGAGTTCACCTAGAGAAACCCACACTATGCAATCCTAAGCAATTGCACTAGAAAACTTTGTCAGCAAGTGGCTCCGACTATGAATGGAAAACGCTTAAGAAGGTCAACAAAATGGATGTATCACATCTAACGTAGTAGCTGGCAAGGCACATGAATTAGCAAGGCTGTATAAATGTTCCAGCTATC
>NW_021278385.1:0-1281 GCF_002162155.2 Triticum dicoccoides | reverse complement strand
GGGGGGGGGGCTAAAACCCTAAACCTGCGGCGGCCTTTAGTCGCGGTTGGCCAGAAGAACCGCGACTAAAGGTCCTCCGCCCCGACGGCCACCTGGCGCCCACGTGGACGGGCCTTTAGTCGCGGTTCTTAAGCAACCGCGACTAAAGGGGGGGGGGTCTTTAGTCGCGCCCGTTCGGTCGCGGTTGCGCAACCGCGACTAATGGCAGTTGCGAACCGCGACCAAAGGCCCTTTTTCCACCAGTGGTGGTAGCTACTGTCAGGTTTAGCAGGACACAGTTAGACACACTTATTATTAATGCTGGTAGAACAGAGCAGTGGTGCTGCAGCAATGGCGTGGCATGGCACGGGCAGACAGGCAGACATGCCGGCGCGTGCATGGCAAAAAAGAAATACCAGGGGCCTGGACCTCATGGCATGCCAGAATAGGAGCATGTAGGAGTCACGGGTCCGAGGGGTTAGGGTATAGGAGAAGCTGAGGCACGAACACCTCAACGATATTCGCAAGGTCTGCAGCAACAGCAGGACAACAACAAAAATGTGGTGCTTCAGTTAGTAACAATCCTCAAAGTCAAGACTAGCGAACTAGTTCTGATATATCGATTTGTAAGGGTAAGCTTCTGTAAGTTCAACCCTGACCTTCCATGCACCACCCTGGTAAATACCTGCAGCAAGGAAACAGAGGAAGCCTACCAATTAGGCACCAAATGAAGTTTTAAGTGCTAGAGAGCAGATTGAAGGATCAAAATGTTACCATATAACAACGGACTAAATACCACTAAAAGAACACCACAATGACTTGAAAAGCAATGCGGCAGAGGTAGTTAACATATACTACATGCAAACTGGAAAGATATTGATTGTAGAATCCCATCTGAACTTCTGAACCATGCATACAACACCGAGACTACCACGGATAAAACAACAAATGGCTTAACAAGGAGTTATTTTAGAAAATGGAAAGCTAACAGCTCTTCAGAGGGAAGTAAAAACAGTTAGCAAGATGGAATGGCCTAGAAAATGCAGCATATCCTTTCCAGAATACACAACCTCTTAAAGTCAGAGCACTACAAAACTCGAATTGCACACAAATGCAAGAGTTCACCTAGAGAAACCCACACTATGCAATCCTAAGCAATTGCACTAGAAAACTTTGTCAGCAAGTGGCTCCGACTATGAATGGAAAACGCTTAAGAAGGTCAACAAAATGGATGTATCACATCTAACGTAGTAGCTGGCAAGGCACATGAATTAGCAAGGCTGTATAAATGTTCCAGCTATC
>NW_021278384.1:0-1147 GCF_002162155.2 Triticum dicoccoides | reverse complement strand
ATCCAATCATGTCTATGCTCAACGCAAACACCAATCTCGGTGGTAGAGGGAGCGTGCGATGCTTGATCATATCAACCTTGGAAACACTTCCAACATATATCGTCAGCTCACCTTTAGCTAGTCTCCGTTTATTCCGTAGCTTTTATTTCGAGTTACTAACACTTAGCAACCGAACCGGTATCCAATACCCTGGTGCTACTAGGAGTACTAGTAAAGTACACATTAACATAATGTATATCCAATATACTTCTATCGACCTTGCCAGCCTTCTCATCTACCAAGTATCTAGGGTAATGCTGCTCCAGTGGTTGTTCCCCTTATTACAGAAGCACTTAGTCTCGGGTTTGGGTTCAACCTTGGGTTTCTTCACTAGAGCAGCAGCTGAATTGCCGTTTCATGAAGTATCCCTTTGTTCCCTTGCCCTTCTTGAAACTAGTGGTTTCACCAACCATCAACAATTGATGTTCCTTCTTGATTTCTACTTTCACGGTGTCAAACATCATGAATATTTCAAGGATCATCATATCTATCCCTGATATGTTATAGTTAATCACGAAGCTCTAGCAGCTTGGTGGCAATGACTTTGGGGAAACATCACTATCTCATCTGGAGGATCAACTCCCACTCGATTCAAGTGATTGTTGTGCTCAGACAATCTGAGCACAAGCTCAACGATTTAGCTTTTCTCCCTTACTTTGCAGGCTAAGAAAATCGTCGGAGGTCTTATACCTCTTGACGTGGGCACGAGCCTAAAATCCCAATTTCAGCCCTCGAAACATCTCATATGTTCCGCGACGTTTCGAAAACGTCTTTGGTGCCTCTACTTAAACCATTTAATTGAACTATCACGTAGTTATCAAAACGTGTATGTCCGATGTTCGCAACATCGACAAACGACGTTGGGGTTCAGCACACTGAGCGGTGCATTAAGGACATAAGCTTTCTACTGATCGCATAATCGCTACTATCAACTTTCAACTATATTTTCTCTAGGAACATATCTAAACAGTGGAACTAAAGCGCGAGCTTACGACATAATTTGCAAAAGGTCTTTTGACTATGTTCAGGATAATTAAGTTCATCTTATGAACTCCCACTTAGATAGACATCCCTCTGGTCATCTAAGTGATCACATGATCCGAGTCAA
>NW_021278383.1:0-795 GCF_002162155.2 Triticum dicoccoides | reverse complement strand
GGATTGATCTAATGCAATAAAACCGGGTAGTAAAGAGGTATGATCAAAGTGTTACTTGCCTTGCTGATGATCTGCGAAACCTAGAGACTCGTAGTAGCACGCTTCACACTCCGGGTACTCTATCGCAAACAAACAAGCATACAATAAGCAATCAAGCAAGGGCACGAGTAAAACTCAAATAAGAGATCTAACCAGAAAGTTCAACTTAAGAACTCCGGTTTGCAAAAAGAATCAAATCAAACGAAGCAACAAAACTCAAACGGCGAAAGAAACAAGCTTCGTTTACTAATCTGGACTAAAGTCAAATTTTACAGTAGCAAAATCTTGTTTAAGTTGGTTAAATAGAAAGAGGGTTTTGAGACGAAACTCTAGGCGCTTGAATCGCCTGATTTTGATAAACGAGTGAAAAGTTATACTAGAACGAAAATCGGATCAGAAATCACGATCGAAAATAATCGCGGAAAATCCGAGAAAAAGAAAAACTGACGAACAGGCTAACGAACGAACGTTCACTGTCTGCGGCTAAACGGTGAAAACCGTTTGTTAAACGAACTAACGAACGGGCGTTCGCTAAATAACTAAATTGAAAAAAATAAACCAAACCGGATTTATAAAAAAACAGATCTAGGTTTAGAAAAAAACCGTCGGTTCTCTCGCAAAAACCGAGGCGGCGGCGGCGGCTACCTCCGGCGAAAGTCCGGCGAATGGCAGCGGCGGCGGGCGGGCTCCGACGAGTCGGCGCGGGGCGGCGGCGAGGCGCGATGGCGGTGACGCGGGGCGGCAACGGCGTCGGCG
>NW_021278382.1:0-795 GCF_002162155.2 Triticum dicoccoides | reverse complement strand
GGATTGATCTAATGCAATAAAACCGGGTAGTAAAGAGGTATGATCAAAGTGTTACTTGCCTTGCTGATGATCTGCGAAACCTAGAGACTCGTAGTAGCACGCTTCACACTCCGGGTACTCTATCGCAAACAAACAAGCATACAATAAGCAATCAAGCAAGGGCACGAGTAAAACTCAAATAAGAGATCTAACCAGAAAGTTCAACTTAAGAACTCCGGTTTGCAAAAAGAATCAAATCAAACGAAGCAACAAAACTCAAACGGCGAAAGAAACAAGCTTCGTTTACTAATCTGGACTAAAGTCAAATTTTACAGTAGCAAAATCTTGTTTAAGTTGGTTAAATAGAAAGAGGGTTTTGAGACGAAACTCTAGGCGCTTGAATCGCCTGATTTTGATAAACGAGTGAAAAGTTATACTAGAACGAAAATCGGATCAGAAATCACGATCGAAAATAATCGCGGAAAATCCGAGAAAAAGAAAAACTGACGAACAGGCTAACGAACGAACGTTCGCTGTCTGTGGCTAAACGGTGAAAACCGTTTGTTAAACGAACTAACGAACGGGCGTTCGCTAAATAACTAAATTGAAAAAAATAAACCAAACCGGATTTATAAAAAAACAGATCTAGGTTTAGAAAAAAACCGTCGGTTCTCTCGCAAAAACCGAGGCGGCGGCGGCGGCTACCTCCGGCGAAAGTCCGGCGAATGGCAGCGGCGGCGGGCGGGCTCCGACGAGTCGGCGCGGGGCGGCGGCGAGGCGCGATGGCGGTGACGCGGGGCGGCAACGGCGTCGGCG
>NW_021278381.1:0-2096 GCF_002162155.2 Triticum dicoccoides | reverse complement strand
AAAAAAAAACTTGTGAGATCCGTTAGTGTAATAAAGCAAACTACCACTTTAAGGTACTGTAATTAACAATTTATTTATTTTTATTGGTGTTAAACCTACTGTATTCCAACTTCTCTATGGTTCATACCCTTACATACTAGCCATAGATGCATCAAAATAAGCAAACAATACACGAAAAACAGAATCTGTCAAGAACAGGACAGTCTGTAGTAATCTGGAAGTTCAGTAAACTTCTGTAACTCCAAAAATTATGAAATAAAATTGAAAATTTGAAATATTTGTACAGAAGTAATGTGCAAAAAGTTTCATACCCATTTGTCTTTCCAGTAAAAAATGTAAATTCATGCACTACAGCCAAAGTTTCTGTTTTTCTGCACATAGTAAGCAAGCAATCTTATCATACTAAAACCAAAGCTTGGCACACTATTTTTATATTAAAAAGGATATATACAAGGGTATAATTATTTACAGAGAAACTTTCATGAAAAATTCTACATTGTTTCCGTGAGCATGAACTCAAGTGCTCAAGGTCGACCCTCACTTCTTCAATGCATAACTTTCCAATCACTTCTCTTTTTGAAAAACTTTTTTAGGCATGACAGGCAAGTAATTCTTTTTTGGTATTTTCATTCTTTTTAATTTTTGTGTATGTTTCATCCACAACTAAACAGAAACAAAAAGGGAAAATAAAATCTACTTAGTGAAGAAAGCAAACAAGCACACACGAGAATATCAACCCCACGCTATCACTCCCCGGCAACGGCGCCAGAAAAGAGCTTGATAATCCCCAAGTGCAGGGAATCATCGTAGCAATTCCCAAAGGTGGAAGTGATAAATATGGAGTGTAGAACCCACAAAGAGCTAAAGGTAAGATCAATATTCTCTCAAGCCCTATCTGCCACTGATACGACTCTACATGCACCGAACATTTGCTTCCAACTAGCAACGAGAAATAAAACTATGTTGTGGGTATATAGAGGATAACTTTGTATGATATCGGAGAGCTAAAACATAAAAGTAGGTGCTGTTGTCATAAAGTTAGTAAATAATACTAAATATTATAAATAGCGAGTGTGGAATAATGGTGGATCGGTGTGCGAAATTGTCCTAGGCAATTGTTAACAAGACCGATAATCACTATTGCAGTTTCATATGAGGGAGAGGCATAAGCTAACATACTTTCTCTTCTTGGATCATATGCACTTATGATTGGAACTCTAGCAAGCATCCGCAACTACTAAAGATCATTAAGGTAAAACCCAACCATAGCATTAAAGCATCAAGTCCTCTTTATTCCCATACGCAACAACCTACTTACTTGGTTTGTGTTTCAGTCACTCACGCAACCCACTATAAGCGAATCATGAACGTATTGCAACACCCTACAGCAGGAATCCCTCATGCTTGCGCGATACAGAGGGCACCATAGGACAACATCAAAGTAAAACATACAACTCATACCAATCTAAATCATCAATCAACCCAAAGACAAAAGATATCTACTCAAAACATCATAGGATGGCAACACATCATTGGATCATAATATGTGGCATAAAGCACCATGTTCAAGTAGGGATTACAGCGGGGTGCGGGAGAGTGGACCGCGTAAAAGAGATGAGGATGGTGATGACGATGGTGATGTTGATGAAGACGATCACCGCGGCGATGATTCCCCTCCCGATGGCACTCCGGTGCCACCAAGAGAGAGGAGGAGAGGTTCTCCCCCTTGTGCTTCCTCCTCCATGGCTTTCCCCCTCTGGTCCTTGGCCTTCATGGTGATGATGGCCCCTCCGAGATCCTCCTCCATGGCCTCCGGTGATGATGGCCCCCTCCGGTAGGGTGCCGGAGAGGGCCTGGATTGATTTCTCATGTCTACAGAGGCTTGCGGCGGCGAAACTTTTGATCTAGGTCAATTCCCGAAGGTTTCTGTATTTATAGGAATATTTGGCGTTGGTTTCACGTTAGGGGGGTCTCCGGGCTGTCCACGAGATAGGGGGCGCGCCCCCACTCTCGTGGGCAGCCCGGGACTCTTCTAGCCCAACTCCGATGCTCCGTGGTCTTCTTTTGGTCCATAAAAAATCCTCAAAAATTGGCAC
>NW_021278380.1:0-1363 GCF_002162155.2 Triticum dicoccoides | reverse complement strand
GAAGAGTTGAAGGAGTTGAAGAAACAACTCGATGAGCAAGAAAGATTGGGTCTCATTCGGCCTAGTACTTCTCCGTGGGGTTGTGGTGTTCTTTTTGTGAAGAAGAAGGATGGATCGAGTCGACTTTGTGTTGATTACCGTCCAGTAAACAAGAAGACCATCAAGAACAAATACCCACTTCCCAACATCAATGAGCTATTCGAACAACTCAAAGGTGCTCAAGTATTCTCCAAGCTTGATCTCCGTATGGGTTATCATCAGATTCGTATTCGTGAGCAAGATATTCCCAAGACGGCGTTCAGAACAAGCTTTGGTTCATATGAATACACCGTCATGTCTTTTGGCCTCGCCAACGCTCCTCCGACGTTCTCTCGCATGATGAACTTCATCTTCAACCCCTACACCAATGAGTTTGTTTTGGTCTATCTCGACGACATTCTGGTTTTCTCGAAGAACAAGGAAGATCATGCCAAGCACTTGCGTTTGGTTCTTGACAAGCTCAGAGAACATAAGTTCTACGCCAAGTTCTCCAAGTGTGAATTTTGGCTCGATGAGGTTCTTTATCTTGGTCATATCATCTCTGCCAAGGGCATTTCCGTGAATCCTGAGAAGGTGTCCGCAATTGTGAATTGGGAACCTCCTCAGAACGTGAAGCAACTCCGCAGTTTTCTCGGTCTCGCAAGCTATTGCAGAAGATTCATTGAAAACTTTTCTAAGATCGCCAAGCCTCTCTCAAATCTTCTTCAGAAGCACGTCAAGTACGTTTGGTCTCTGGAGTGTGATATTGCTTTCAACACTTTGAAAGAGAAATTGATCACTGCTCCAGTTCTGACTCCGCCTGATGAAACCAAGCCGTACGAGGTCTTTTGTGATGCCTCTCTCCAAGGTCTCGGTGCTGTACTGATGCAAGAGAGGAAAGTTGTTGCTTATACCTCTCGTCAGTTGAAACCTAATGAGAAGAACTACCCCACTCATGATCTCGAGTTGGCGGCAGTTGTGCACGCTTTGTTGACTTGGAGACATCTTCTATTGGGAAGGAAAGTGGATATTTTCACTGATCACAAGAGTCTCAAGTACATCTTCACTCAGCCTAATCTCAACCTCAGGCAGACTCGATGGGTCGAGATGATTCAAGAGTACAATCCGAGTATCGAGTATACTCCAGGCAAGGCTAATGTGATTGCTGACGCTTTGAGCAGAAAAGCATATTGCAACAGTCTGATTCTCAAGCCTTATCAACCCGAGCTTTGTGAAGCTTTCCGCAAACTTAATCTGCAAGTTGTTCCTCAAGGTTTCCTCGCCAACCTTCAAGTCTCTCCTACCTTAGAAGACCAGATTCGCCAAGCCCAACTTCTTGATGCTA
>NW_021278379.1:0-935 GCF_002162155.2 Triticum dicoccoides | reverse complement strand
TGGGATTTGTTTAGTTAAAAGTTAGCCATTGCAACTTCGTGTACTTCGTTTGTGTCCAACGACCAGACCAAGACCGCTTACGGATCCCCACCATTATCAATACCTCATATATATTTGCAATATTCAGATTGCTTTATCATATTCTTGCTCGTTCTTCGATTGCTTGCAGGAATAGACCTTCGTGGTCAGGCTGACCGTGCTTCCGGCATCGTCAGTAACCTCAGGAGATTGGTTTAGCGATTGCTAAGGCGCAACGTCGTGCACGTTTGTAGTCGGATCGTCAAAGTCGTCTCCACCAAATAGATAGTTATCATCTCATCGAAAGATCGGGACACCCCGCCACTATCAGGTGTCCCGTCTTTCGATGAGATGGTGGATTTCGCTTTGGTGGAAGTCGACTTTGACGATCCGACTACGAACGTGCGAGGACGTCGCGCCTTAGCAATCGCTAAACCAACTCCGAGAGGTTATTGACCACGCGGGAGCACGATCAACCTGACCACGAGGGTCTGTTTCCTGCGAGCAAACGAAGAACAAGCAAGAAACTAAGATTGCAATCTGGATATTGCGAATATAAGATGAAAGCTTTATTGATCAAGGTGGGGTTCTGTGACGCCTTTGTCTGGTCGTTGAACACAAACGAAGTACGCGAAGTTGCAGCTATGGCGAACTTTTAATCTAAACAAAACCCAAAGTCTAAACGATGCCCTAAGGGCTGTATATATGGAGGAAGAGGGGGCAATTTCGTGGCCCTTGGTGGAGGGGTCCGAAATCAACCCTATCTCTTGTTTCCCCACACATACGGACTCTAAAAATAGCCTATACTTATGTATTTCGAAATTACATGGGCCTGGCCCAATAATAAGGTGACGCAGCACCTAAAATAGCCTCGGGACGAAATTTATGAAGTGGCATCTTGTATATTTCGTCCAAGG
>NW_021278378.1:0-1006 GCF_002162155.2 Triticum dicoccoides | reverse complement strand
TCGTGCACTTTCCAACCCAATTGGAATCACCTTCAAATTCATCCGGAGCGTTGAGTTGTGGACGAAACAATCTGATGCTGCAGCAGAATCCGAGTCAAACTACAAGTCCAAAGGTGTTACATCACCTCCACTTGGGCCCATTGGCCTTGTACGACCTAGATTTAGTTTTAGGCTGCCTTGGGACGTCCTCCCACCTCCTTGGCCGCCACCCCTTGCTCCTATATAAGTAGATCCATCTAGTAGCTTTTCCTTGGGATTTGTTTAGTTAAAAGTTAGCCATTGCAACTTCGTGTACTTCGTTTGTGTCCAACGACCAGACCAAGACCGCTTACGGATCCCCACCTTTATCAATACTTCATATATACTCGCAATATTCATATTGCTTTTATCATATTCTTGCTTGTTCTTCGATTGCTTGCAGGAATAGACCTTCGTGGTCAGGTTGATTGTGCTCCGGCGTGGTCAATAACCTCTCGGAGTTGGTTTAGCGATTGCTAAGGCGCGACGTCCTCGCACGTCCGTAGTCGGATCGTCAAAGTCGACTTCCACCAAAGCGAAATCCACCATCTCATCGAAAGACGGGACACCATTGCCTCTATCAAGTGGTATCAGTTTTCAGGTTGCTCGGTGAGAATTTCCAGTTTTCCTAGATTAGATTTATTTTCTTACCTATTGTCCAAGAAAAAGCCACAAAAAAAAGTTAGATCTGTTCATCCTTTATCCAAGCCAGTCTGAGCCTTTGCAATTTTCTATTCATTGCTTGCATAGTTGAATTATCGGTTGCATCGTCGTGTCAGTTGCTGGTCTTAGCGTTTAGTTCCTTTAGAGTTTCGAGTTCTGTTCACATTAGTCACGCCGCCGCTGCATCATTATCCCTTTCGCTGTCCACCATCCCATCTATTAATTTCCACCACATGCTACGCACTGTTCATTGTCATAATCATAGTTGAGGTCATTCACATCTTTGCCTAATCCAATCTGCATCTTATCTAGTTTGTCTTGGAAA
>NW_021278377.1:0-1632 GCF_002162155.2 Triticum dicoccoides | reverse complement strand
AATTATGGTCATTAAATGGTTAGAAAATCACTTGAATGTCTTTGAAAGGTCAAATGACCCCTAGAATTTTCCAATTTTCACATTGCAGTTGTAGTAGTGCATGTTAGACGTTGAAAAAATTTCAATGCCGTAAGAGGAAGCTATCTCATGTTCGTCATCAAACATGCATTGTTCCTCTCGGAACCACGAACCTTCTAGAGAGTTGCTCCGGTTTGTGAGGGGTGTGTGTCCAAACTTTCGTCAAACATGCCAATTTATTTACCACGTCATCTTGGTGGCATGACATCAAATCAAGCAAGGTTTCATGTTTTTCTGATCATTTTTTGATTTTTTGGAATTAAAATACCATGGCATGTACTCCATGCATGTGCCCATGCCTTGACACCAATATCTTTGGAAATTCCTTTGAATTTACCGCACATGGAATTAACTCGCACACAAGTACATAGAAATATGATTTTTCAAACCATTTTGGTTAGGCATTGCATGTAGATGTAGTTCAAATATGAATTACGGTCATTAAATGGTTAGAAAATCAGTTAAATGTGTTTAAAAGGTCAAATGACCCCTGAAATTTACCAAATTTTCACATGACAATTGTATTAGTGCACGTTAAAAGTAGGAAAAATTTGAAGGCCGTAAGAGGAAGCTATCTCGCGTTCGTCATCAAACATGCATTGTTCCTTCTCGGAACCACAAACCTTCTAGCGAGTTGCTCCGATTTGTGAGGAGTGCGTGTACAAATGTTCGTCAAACATGCCAATTTCTTTACCACATCATCTTGGTGGCATGACATTACATCAACCAAGGTTTCATGCGTTTCTCACCATTTTTCTATTTTTTGAATCAAAATGCCATGTCACTCCATGCATACGTATGCATGTGTCTGTGTCGTGAGACCAATATGTTTGAAAATTCCTTCTAATTTACTGCAAATGGAATTAACTCGCACACAAGTACACATATATGATTTTTCAAAACATTTTGGTTAGGCGTTGCATGTAGATGTAGTTCAAATTTGAATTACGGTCATCAAATGGTTAGGAAATCACTTAAATGTCTTTAAAAGGTCAAATGACCCCTAGAATTTTCCAAAATTTCACATTACAGTTGTAGTAGTGCACGTTAGACGTTGAAAAAATTTGAAGGCCGTAAGAGGAAGCTATCTCCCATTCGTCATCAAACATGCATTGTTCCCTCTCGGAACCATGAACCTTCTAGCGAGTTGCTCCGGTTTGTGAGGGGTGTGTGTCCAAACTTTTGTCAAACATGTCAATTTCTTTACCACATCATCTTGGTGGCATGACATTAAATCAAGCAAGGTTTCATGTTTTTTGATCATTTTTTAATTTTTTGGAATTAAAATGCCATGGCATGTACTCCATGCATGTGCCCATGCCTTGACACCAATATGTTTGAAAATTCATTCGAATTTACAGCACATGGAATTAACTCGCACACAAGTACACAAAAATATGATTTTTCAAACCGTTATGGTTAGGCGTTGCATGTAGATGTAGTTCAAATTTGAATTACGGTCAGTAAATGGTTAGAAAATCACTTAATTGTCTTTAAAAGGTCAAATGACCCCTGAAATTTACCAAATTTTCACATGACAGTTGTATTAGTGCA
>NW_021278376.1:0-799 GCF_002162155.2 Triticum dicoccoides | reverse complement strand
GGCCGTTTCATGGACTATTACTCACTGTTTTGGGGTCCCGATGTGGTTTCCATGGTTAACGAACCATGTGGTGCGTTTATGTGTCGGTCATCAACACTGACAGTTTAGGCCGATTCTGGCCCGTTTCTTTGATTATTACTCACCGTTTTCGGGTAACGAAGCAATTTCCATAATTGTTGAACCCCAAGGTCCGCTTACGTGTCGGTCATCCACACTGGCAGTTTTGGCCAATTGTGGCCCATTTCATGGACTATTACTCATTGTTTTGGTGTCCTGGAGTGGTTTCCATGGTTAACGAACCCTGTGGTGCGTTTATGTGTCGGTCGTCAACACTCGCAGTTTTGGCCGATTCTGACCCGTATGTTGGATTATTACTCACTGTTTTGGGGTCCCAAAGAGATTTCCATAGTTGTTGAAGCCCAAGGTGCGATTACGTGTCGGTCATCAAGACTGGCAGTTTTGGCCGATTCTGGCCCGTTTCATGGACTACCACTCACTATTTCGGGGTCCCGGAGTGGTTTCCATGGTTAACGAACCCTGTGGTGCGTTTACGTGTCGGTCATCAACACTGGCAGTTTTGGCCAGTTCTGGCCCATTTCTTGGATTACTCACTGTTTTGGGGTCCCGGAGCGATTTCCATAGTTGTTGAACCCCAAGGTGCGCTTACGTGTCGGTCATCAACACTGGCAGTTTTGGCCGATTTTGGGCCGTTTCATGGACTATTACTCACTGTTTTGGGGTCCCGATGTGGTTTCCATGGTTAACGAACCATGTGGTGCGTTTATGTGTCGGTCATCAA
>NW_021278375.1:0-1199 GCF_002162155.2 Triticum dicoccoides | reverse complement strand
TTTTAACTAAACAAATCCCAAG
Organism: Triticum dicoccoides; assembly: GCF_002162155.2. Lineage (NCBI taxonomy): Eukaryota > Viridiplantae > Streptophyta > Magnoliopsida > Poales > Poaceae > Triticum > Triticum dicoccoides. The sequence continues at coordinate 1,177 of NW_021278375.1, read as the reverse complement.
GAAAAGCTACTAGATGGATCTACTTATATAGGAGCAAGGGGTGGCGGCCAAGGAGGTGGGAGGACGTCCCAAGGCAGCCTAAAACTAAATCTAGGTCGTACAAGGCCAATGGGCCCAAGTGGAGGTGATGTAACACCTTTGGACTTGTAGTTTGACTCGGATTCTGCTGCAGCATCAGATTGTTTCGTCCACAACTCAACGCTCCGGACGAATTTGAAGGTGATTCCAATTGGGTTGGAAAGTGCACGAAATCTAGTTTCCAACAAAAAAAGAATCACCTAATTCGGAGTCCGTATGAAAAACTTGTGTGCGTTTTGAGTCAGGTGTGTCTGTGCAGTCCGAATCTGAATCCAGAACGTGAGAGACTTGGACTCTATCTTCTCTTGGGCCAAAAGTGACGTGAGAGAACTTTTTGGACAGCAAATAATCATCTCTTTCTTCCTTATCTTCATATGTGGATTGTACAAATGTCCCATACACCTGCAATTAGACAAAACACAAAAGTGTGTGAAGTATTTTTGTTCTGGATAACATAAATAGATTATTGAATAGTTTGCACTAGAAATCACCTGACAAATATGCATATATGCAATATTTTTGGTCATATCCAAGGTAGTCATGTCCTCATCACTACATCACCTCCACCAAGTGACACATCGCCCCCGAGAGTGGCTACATCATCTGAGTTGATCATAAGAGGTAATGACAAAGGTACTGATCTTCCATCTCTACATGAGAATGATGAATGCCTTGTCAATTTGAATGCACCATCTGATAAGCTACCCACTACTTTGATCACACCACCTATTTTAGAGGACTACGTTGATAATTTGACTTTGCCATGTGATCAAACAACTGAAATACCAACAATTTTGAGTGCACCCATTGAATTAACTATTGATGCAAAAGAACCAATGTTTAATCATTTTGATATGACCTCTAATCTTGGTGATGATTCTGTGTTGAATGACTTATTGCATGTCTGCTTATTTAAGCATGTTGTAGCATGTAAATTTGATGCAAGTAAGGTTTATTCACCAATGTTGGGATGGTTTAATGATGAACATTGTCAATCTTTTGAAATGAATAAGAGCTTCACTTATATGTGCAAACTGAGTTGCAATATTTTCATGCCTTCTACTTCTTGTGCTAATTTTTTGGCTTTAGATTTTATGAA
>NW_021278374.1:0-1007 GCF_002162155.2 Triticum dicoccoides | reverse complement strand
GTAATAATCCAAGAAACGGGCTAGAATCGGCCAAAACTGCTAGTGTTGATGACCGACACGTAAATGCACTCGAGGGTTCGTTAATCGTGGAAATCACTCCGGGACCCCAAAATAATGAGTAATAGTCCATGAAATGGGCCAAAATCGGCCAAAACTGCCAGTGTTGATGACCAAGACGTAAACGAACCCCTGGGTTCGTTAATCGTGGAAATCACTCTGGGACCCCAAAATAGTGAGTCCATGAAACGGGCTAGAATCGGCAAAACTGCTAGTGTGGATGACCGACACGTAAGCTGACCTTGGGGTTTAACAACTATGGAAATCGCTTCGGGACCCCAAAACGGTGAGTAATAATCCAAGAAACGGGTCAGGATCGGCCAAAACTGCCAGTGCTTATAGCCAACACGTAAACGCACCCCAGGTTTCGTTAATCGTGGTAATCATTCCAGGACCCCCAAATAGTGAGTAATAGTCCACGGAACGGGCCAGAATCGGCCAAAACTGACAGTGTTGATGACCGACACGTAAGCTCATCTTGGGGTTGAAAAACTATGGAAATCGCTCCGGGACCCCAAAACAGTGGGTAATAGTCAATGAAGCGGGCCAGAATCAGTCAAAACTGCCAGTGTTGATGACCGACATATAAGCGCACCTTGGTGTTTAAGAACTATGGAAATCGTTTCGGGACCCCAAAACAATGAGTAATAATCCAAGAAACGGGTCAGAATCGGCCAAAATTACGAGTGTTGATGACCGACACGTAAACGCACCACAGGGTTCGCTAACCATGGAAACCACTCCGGGACCCCAAAACAGTGAGTAATAGTCCATCAAACGGGCCAGAATCGGCCAAAACTGCCAGTGTTGATGACCGACACATAAGCGGACCTTGGGGTTCAACAATTACGGAAATCGCTTCGGGACCCCAAAAAGTTGAGTAATAATCCAAGAAACGGGCTAGAATCGGCCAAAACTGCTAGTGTTGATGACCGACACGTAAATGCACT
>NW_021278373.1:0-1688 GCF_002162155.2 Triticum dicoccoides | reverse complement strand
AAAAAAACTCTTACTTGTATGTTTATATAGATACTTGTATAATTTTCTTACTTTTATTATTGCATCTTATATAGTGCGATATTTGGTATCCGCCCCTGTCGGCCCTCGTCCTGTCTATGATTCAGATGTGGTATATATTATCTTTTCATAACTATTGGTTCATTTATTGTTTATGACAATTATGCCGACCAACGTGACATAGATTTTATTTATCTAGGAGGTTGTTGAACCAGAAATTCCAACCGACCCTATTGTCGAGAGGTTAAATTTAGTTGAAGAAGAAAATAATTTGTTGAAGAAAAAAATTAGAAAAATTGAGGAGGAGAAGATGATATTGGAGTTGCATGTTGCGGATGTCGTCGATGATCACAAGATCAAGATGGATGCAATGCGCTTGAAGATTAGAAAAATTAGAAAATATGCCATTCATACCGAGGCTTGGTATCATTATGCCGTTGGATCAGTTGTTACATTGGTTGGGATTATGATCGCATTTGTTTTCGTATTGAAATGTTTTACATAGTTTCAGTGTATGGTTTAATTAATTTAGATGCTTTGCAGAGCTTTATGTTGTTAGATGAGAACTATGTATGTACTTTGGTTTTAATGTGATGATGAACTTCTATTAATTTGGTCACTTAATTATCTATTCATGATGTTCTGTAATGATTTTTGACACACTTAATTATATATAATGCACGCAGATGAACCGGCAATGGATGTACGGTTCAAGACACACCTCCGAGTACATTAAGGGCATGCATGATTTTCTCGAAGTGGCTGAGGCAAACAAGCAGAATGGTTTTATGTGTTGTCCATGCCCTATATGTGGGAATACGAAGTCTTACTTTGACCGCAAAATCCTCCACACTCACCTGCTTTACAAGGGTTTCATGCCACACTATAATGTTTGGACGAAGCACGAAGAAATAGGGGTTATGATGGAAGACGGCGAAGAAGAAGAGTACGATGACAACTATGTGCCCCCTGAATACGGTGATGCTACTGAACATCAAGAGGAACCAGACGATGCACGATGATGCTGCAACGGGCGAAGCTGCTGAAGATCAAGAGGAACCAGACGATGTGCCCGATGATGATGATCTCCGTCGGGTCATTGTCGATGCAAGGACGCAATGCGAAAGTCAAAAGGAGAAGCTGAAGTTCGATCGCATGTTAGAGGACCACAAAAAAGGGTTGTACCCCAATTGCGAAGATGGCAACACAAAGCTCGGTACCGTACTGGAATTACTGCAGTGGAAGGCAGAGAATGCTGTGCCTGACAAAGGATTTGAGAAGCTACTGAAAATATTGAAGAAGAAGCTTCCAAAGGATAACGAATTGCCCGACGGTACATCCGCAGCAAAGAAGGTCGTATGCCCTCTAGGATTGGAGGTGCAGAAGATACATGCATGCCCTAATGACTGCATCCTCTTCCGCGGTGCGTACAAGGATCTGAACGCATGCCCGGTATGCGGTGCATTACGGTATAAGATCAGACGAGATGACCCTGGTGATGTTGACGGTGAGCCCCCCAGGAAGAGAGTTCCTGCGAAGGTGATGTGGTATGCTCCTATAATACCACGGTTGAAATGTCTGTTCAGAAACGGAGAACATGCCAAGTTGATGCGATGGCACAGTGAGGACCGTAAGAAAGACGGGAAGTTGAGAGCACCCGCCGACGGGTC
>NW_021278372.1:0-1254 GCF_002162155.2 Triticum dicoccoides | reverse complement strand
AAAAAAACTCTTACTTGTATGTTTATATAGATACTTGTATAATTTTCTTACTTTTATTATTGCATCTTATATAGTGCGATATTTGGTATCCGCCCCTGTCGGCCCTCGTCCTGTCTATGATTCAGATGTGGTATATATTATCTTTTCATAACTATTGGTTCATTTATTGTTTATGACAATTATGCCGACCAACGTGACATAGATTTTATTTATCTAGGAGGTTGTTGAACCAGAAATTCCAACCGACCCTATTGTCGAGAGGTTAAATTTAGTTGAAGAAGAAAATAATTTGTTGAAGAAAAAAATTAGAAAAATTGAGGAGGAGAAGATGATATTGGAGTTGCATGTTGCGGATGTCGTCGATGATCACAAGATCAAGATGGATGCAATGCGCTTGAAGATTAGAAAAATTAGAAAATATGCCATTCATACCGAGGCTTGGTATCATTATGCCGTTGGATCAGTTGTTACATTGGTTGGGATTATGATCGCATTTGTTTTCGTATTGAAATGTTTTACATAGTTTCAGTGTATGGTTTAATTAATTTAGATGCTTTGCAGAGCTTTATGTTGTTAGATGAGAACTATGTATGTACTTTGGTTTTAATGTGATGATGAACTTCTATTAATTTGGTTACTTAATTATCTATTCATGATGTTCTGTAATGATTTTTGACACACTTAATTATATATAATGCACGCAGATGAACCGGCAATGGATGTACGGTTCAAGACACACCTCCGAGTACATTAAGGGCATGCATGATTTTCTCGAAGTGGCTGAGGCAAACAAGCAGAATGGTTTTATGTGTTGTCCATGCCCTATATGTGGGAATACGAAGTCTTACTTTGACCGCAAAATCCTCCACACCCACCTGCTTTACAAGGGTTTCATGCCACACTATAATGTTTGGACGAAGCACGAAGAAATAGGGGTTATGATGGAAGACGGCGAAGAAGAAGAGTACGATGACAACTATGTGCCCCCTGAATACGGTGATGCTACTGAACATCAAGAGGAACCAGACGATGCACGATGATGCTGCAACGGGCGAAGCTGCTGAAGATCAAGAGGAACCAGACGATGTGCCCGATGATGATGATCTCCGTCGGGTCATTGTCGATGCAAGGACGCAATGCGAAAGTCAAAAGGAGAAGCTGAAGTTCGATCGCATGTTAGAGGACCACAAAAAAGGGTTGTACCCCAATTGCGAAGATGGCAACACAAAGCTCGGTACCGTACTGGAATTACTG
>NW_021278371.1:0-1065 GCF_002162155.2 Triticum dicoccoides | reverse complement strand
GAGAGAGAGCAGAGAAGAGAGAGAGAGAGAGAGAGAGAGAGAGAATTTTTTTTTGTTCTTTTTAATTTTAACTAGTTAATTAGTTTAACAAAAACGGTAAATAACTTAAAACTTGATAATTAACAAAAAAAACCGTAAAATTTGATAATTAACAAAAAAACGTATATACGGAGAGGGGGCGGCGAGGGGGGCGGCGATGCGCGCGGTGTTTTTTTAGGGATCGAGAGGGGACGGCGAGGGTTATAAATGTGTTGTCCTCGCCTCCCTCTCCGTGACGCCATCGTCTGCCGCCCCGTCTCGCGCTCTACCGCGACACCCTCTCCCACCCCTTCCTCGCCCCCTCCTTTTGCCACCGCCCTTTCGCCACCGCCACCACCATCGCCCCCCTTCTTCACTTAATTAATTTGTTTTTACTACATGTTTTCAGGACTGACATAATGGCGGACGATAGAGCTGACCCGATTATGGACAACTATGATCCGGACGGTGAAGCACATATGTTCGGCATCATAAACGGCGATATTCTATATGTGCCGACCGGACAAGAAGAAGATGATATCTCTTCTTATCTGAACCTTGACGGTGAAGATGAAGGGCGCCGTCAGCAAGATGATGCCGAACAAATGTCGATAAACGACGATCTTCAAATGGAAGTAGCAACCACCTCCGGCGCCGAGGTATATATATATACATTGAGCCTCTGGTGATACAAACTAACTGATTTGAATAAATATGTGTGGACTAACGCGCGCGACTCTCTTTCTTATTTTAGCCCTCGGCCGGATCGTCGAAACAATCGAGTACGTCGTCAAAGCGTGGCGCAACCAAGACGATGAAACAAGGAGAAACATGCACCATCGAGGTTGTCGACAGTGCAACCGGCAGGCCGCTGGAGCCCCGCAAGAACGCCACCAAGTTTGTCAACCAATGCGGAGCCATTGTTAGAGACAACGTCTCGATCACCGTCCAGGAGTGGAATAAGCCAAAGAAGGCACGAATTGCTGGTTTCACTTTCGTCGATAAGAGAACAAAAAAAGATTGCTTCAAAAAGCTTATGGAACATTT
>NW_021278370.1:0-1213 GCF_002162155.2 Triticum dicoccoides | reverse complement strand
CAGCCCTCTCCCAGACCTTGAAGATATTCCGGTAGTCCATGACTTTCCGGATGTCTTTCCAGAGGAACTGCCAGGTGTTCCACCTGACAGAGATGTAGAGTTCGTCATAGATCTTATCCCAGGAACTACTCCAATCTCCAGAAGACCTTACAAGATGGCAGCCTTAGAACTAGCCGAGCTTAAGAAACAACTTGATGAGTCCTTGCAAAAGGGTTTCATCCGTCCTAGTTCTTCTCCTTGGGCTTGCCCCGTCCTCTTCGTCAAGAAGAAGGATGGTACGGACCGGATGGTTGTAGATTATCGTCCCATTAATTTGGTCACGATAAAGAACAAGTATCCGCTCCCCAGGATCAACGACCTGTATGACCAGCTCGCTGGATCCTCAGTCTTCTCCAAGATGGATTTGAGGTTAGGCTACCACCAAATCAAGATCAGAAAAGGGGACATCCCTAAAACGGCTTTTGTCACTCATTATGGCCAGTACGAGTACACCATCATGTCCTTCGGTCTAACCAACGCTCCAGCTACATTCTCCCGCTTGACGAACTCGATCTTCATGGAGTACTTAGATAAGTTCGTCGTGCTTTACCTTGATGATATTCTTATTTACTCGAAGAATGAGGAAGAGCATGCCGAACATCTTAGACTTGTATTAGAAAAACTCAGAGAGCACCACCTTTATGCCAAGTTCTCCAAGTGTGAATTTTGGTTGCCAGAGTGACCTACCTAGGCCACGTAATCTCTGGCAAGGGCATTGCTGTCAATCCCGAGAGAGTTAAGGCCGTTCTCGATTGGACTCCTCCAACCATTAAACAAGTTAGGAGCTTCCTTGGTCTAGCCAGCTATTGTCGCCGCTTTGTTGAAAACTTCTCCAAAGTAGCCAAACCCCTCACGGAACTTCTCAAGAAAGATAAAAGGTTTGAGTGGTCCCCACAGTGTGAGTACAGTTTTCAGGAACTGAAAAGGCGCCTGACTTTTGCTCCCATACTTGTGCCACCGGATTTCACAAAGGACTTTGTTATCTATTGTGATGCCTCACGACAGGGACTAGGTTGCATTCTTATGCAGGATCGTCATGTGATTGCCTATGCATCTCGACAGTTGCATCCACATGAGGAGAATTATCCTACACATGATCTAGAGCTTGCAGCCGTAGTCTATGCACTCAAGACCTGGCGACATTACCTCCTTGGTAAACGTTGCGAGATTTACA
>NW_021278369.1:0-1693 GCF_002162155.2 Triticum dicoccoides | reverse complement strand
TGTCAAGGGTCCGGTAAACAACTACTTCCATGATGAATGGTGATGGAGGATGCAGATGCAAAGGAAGATAACACCTTCTCAGATTTCACCCTTGGCAGGGCCAAGGAAATAAAATCTGGATGATCGACCGAGAGACATGTAGCACTCCGCTTCCAATGTTCTCCTTGATGTGCTAGCGTAATCCACCCATAGATATGGTTTGATATCTAGAACATCAAGTAAAAGGTCGGACTTCGGAACACAGAAATCCATAGGGGCAACTAGGGAGTAAATCCTACGAAATCCCTATGGGGAGGTGGTCAACTTCATCAATCAAGATATTATAACAACAGGTCTTCCGGCTGGGTGTGTTGGCCACGACATCCACTTTACCGATTATCGCGCGACCAATATTATAATTCTTGGGAAATATTCCAACCATCATATCTGCCTGAGATTCAGATCTGGTTGGTGTCAGGATATTCCAGACTCATCGAGTCTAGAAAGAAAAACGGCAGTTTGCAACACAAATCGACGAGATGACGTTGCGAGATTCTCGGGAAATGAACTACGATAGCAAGCTCCAAAACATGAGCTGGTTCTGCTGCAAACATGTGAACACGTTGTCCCAGACAAGCATGACCACGTGGTAGTCTTATAATAAAACACTATCGAGTTCAGGTGGGGGAACCATCAACGAGGGTATCGAAGTTCTTTCATAAGTCCGGATTAGCTCTTATGAAGGAACTCCTTCTCCTTGAACAAATCAATCAGTGGCGTGGTGTGCTAGGGATACATATAGAATGAAGGTTGCAAGTCTCCAAACTACAGAATACTTCGCACGTGTGCATGACTGATTTGGGATGATTCCAAAGAAAGCAACATTGACCTTCTCGAATCCACGGCGGCAACTTGCATCAGATGCACATGAATTAAAGGAAGTCACTACCTTCATCCAAACATATGCTTCATGAGCTAGCATGAACAAATGCTTTCAAAAGTTTCCAACACTAGCTTAATGTTCAGCAAAATTATGGAGAAGACAAGGAGGTTGTCAATGGGCACAACAACAATTCATCTGGGTTTCCTTTTAAAAGGAATTCCATAGTTAAGTGAACAAGTGATAGCATTGGTCAGACCCAAAAGATATAATGGTGTATGCTCGAGGGATCAACCACGAATAAGACAACATTACAAGCATCGTTGGTACTGATTTGATTTGACGATAGCCCACACTCAAATCAAAGGATTGATAAGACAATAGGTCCAGCAACTGATCACAAGGACCAATCGATGAAGATATCATCTTTCTTCAACACACACTACACAAGAATATCCCTTTGGAACGAACTAAGGCAGACAAGCTTTTATCTTCCAACTCTCCAAGTTGTTGTCTAGCTTAACCAACTAGCTCAGGGATATCTAACACCGATTCTTGGAGAGAAGGTGGTTCACAAGAAACCAACTTGATCACGAGCTCAACATAGCGGTCAGGTGACAACCTGGTAATACTTCCGAGAAGACCTTCGGAAATCACGATCCACCGATATGTTACTAAGCTCGAGAACAATCTTGCTTTTCAGGGCAAGATGATATGATCAAATGAGCGAGGACTTGACAAAATCCTAACTCATCAATCAAAGAGTGCACCAGAAAATAAGGACTAGGTAGCATGATCAATCTTAGAATGGTGATTCAATAACCAACATACTAA
>NW_021278368.1:0-1038 GCF_002162155.2 Triticum dicoccoides | reverse complement strand
TATTATTATTATATTTCCTTGTTCATGATAATTGTCTTTTATTCATGCTATAACTGTATTATCCGGAAATCGTAATACACGTGTGAATACATAGACCACAATATGTCCCTAGTGAGCCTCTAGTTGACTAGCTCGTTGTGATCAACAGATAGTCATGGTTTCCTGGCTATGGACATTGGATGTCGTTGATAACGGGATCACATCATTAGGAGAATGATGTGATGGACAAGACCCAATCCTAAGACTAGCACAAAAGATCGTGTAGTTCATTTGCTAGAGCTTTGCCAATGTCAAGTATCTCTTCCTTTGACCATGAGATCGTGTAACTCCTGGATACCGTAGGAGTGCTTTGGGTGTATCAAACGTCACAACGTAACTGGGTGACTATAAAGGTGCACTACGGGTGTCTCCGAAAGTATCTATTGTTTTATGCGGATCGAGACTGGGATTTGTCACTCCGTGTAAACGGAGAGGTATCTCTGGGCCCACTCGGTAGGACATCATCATATGCGCAATGTGACCAAGGAGTTGATCACGGGATGATGTGTTACAGAACGAGTAAAGTGACTTGCCGGTAACGAGATTGAACAAGGTATCGGTATACCGACGATCGAATCTCGGGCAAGTAAAATACCGCTAGACAAAGGGAATTGTATACGGGATCGATTGAGTCCTTGACATCGTGGTTCATCCGATGAGATCATCGTGGAACATGTGGGATCCAACATGGGTATCCAGATCCCGCTGTTGGTTATTGACCGGAGAACGTCTCGGTCATGTCTGCATGTCTCCCGAACCCGTAGGGTCTACACACTTAAGGTTCGATGACGCTAGGGTTATAAAGGAAGCTTGTATGTGGTTACCGAATGTTGTTCGGAGTCCCGGATGAGATCCCGGACGTCACGAGGAGTTCCGGAATGGTCCGGAGGTAAAGATTTATATATAGGAAGTCCTGTTTCGGCAATCGGGACAAGTTTCGGGGTCATCGGTATTGTACCGGGACCACCGGAAGGGTCCCGGGGGCCCACCGGGTGGGGC
>NW_021278367.1:0-1111 GCF_002162155.2 Triticum dicoccoides | reverse complement strand
CCGGTGACGATGATGATCATGGAGCCCCGAAGATGGAGATCAAAAGGAGCAAAGTGATGATGGCCATATCATGTCACTATTTGATTGCATGTGATGTTTATCATGTTTATGCATCTTATTTGCTTAGAACGACGGTAGTAAATAAGATGATCCCTTACAACAATTTCAAGAAGTGTTCTCCCCTAACTGTGCACCATTGCGACAGTTCGCTGTTTCAAAACATCACGTGATGATCGGGTGTTTTATTCAGACGTTCAAATACAACGGGTGTTGACGAGCCTAGCATGTACAGACATGGCCTCGGAACACACGCGAAACACTTAGGGTTAACTTGACGAGCCTAGCATGTACAGACATGGCCTCGGAACACGGAGACCGAAAGGTCGAGCATGAGTCGTATAGAAGATACGATCAACATGAAGATGTTCACTGATGATGACTAGTCCGTCTCACGTGATGATCGGACACGGCCTAGTTTGACTCGGATCATGTAATCACTTAGATGACTAGAGGGATGTCTATTTGAGTGGGAGTTCATAAGATGAACTTAATTATCCTGAACATAGTCAAAAGGATTTTGCAAATTATGTCGTAGCTCACGCTATAGTTCTACTGTTTAGATATGTTCCTAGACAAAATATAGTTGAAAGTTGAAAGTAGCAATTATGCGGACAGTAGAAAGCTTATGTCCTTAATGCACCGCTTAGTGTGCTGAACCCCAAACGTCGTTTGTGGATGTTGCGAACATCGGACATACACGTTTTGATAACTACGTGATAGTTCAGTTAAATGGTTTAAGTAGAGGCACCAAAGACGTTTTTCGAAACATCGCGGAACATATGAGATGTTTCGAGGGCTGAAATTGGGATTTCAGGCTCGTGCCCATGTCAAGAGGTATAAGACCTCCGACGATTTTCTTAGCCTGCAAACTAAGGGAGAAAAGCTCAATCGTTGAGCTTGTGCTCAGATTGTCTGAGTACAACAATCACTTGAATCGAGTGGGAGTTGATCTTCCAGATGAGATAGTGATGTTTCCCCAAAGTCATTGCCACCAAGCTGCTAGAGCTTCGTGATGAACTATAACATATCAAGGATAGAGATGATGATCCTT
>NW_021278366.1:0-1214 GCF_002162155.2 Triticum dicoccoides | reverse complement strand
CAACACTACAATCTCATCCTCCTCGCACGTCATCGGCTGGCAGAGGGTCTAATCTACAGGGAGTTCACGAGCGATGAGGCTATGGCGCCCATGGCCGCGGAGAACCTGAACTTCTTCATGGAGTGGTGGGCGCTCTATGAGGTCACATGTAGCGCTCGCACGACGAACTCAGACGCATATGCGCCGTAGGTGATCACGGACGAGAACAACGATAGTTGTGTGTCGTTCTCGTTGGCCACTCCACCTCGTACCCGCCACTTCGACCATGAGAAATTGTGTGAAAAACACACAACCGAAAAAGTTCCTTTTGTCTATAAACCAACCTGGCTAGTTGCAACATGTGCCACCACACTACAGTACTATTGCACATGAAATAATGGATCATAGATTACACAGCTTCTAGGCACAAGTCTTGAAAACTCAAAAAGATTGAGGGTGTAACTGAAATAATATATCTACAACATGTCTGGCCAAGTAAAGGGAACTTGATCAAATCCATAACGTTTTAAATGGGTGCTTTTCTTTTGTTCCTTAACTAATTGGGGCTGATAGCCCTATGATCCAAGATGCCAAAATAATGAGCATGGCTTGCGTCTAAGTGAGTAATCCTCTGAGGATGATTGTTGTATGTGTGAAAACCATGAGTAATCATCCGAGGATGAAAATGATATGTGTGGAGATTGTGAGTACGACTGGTACTTGATGATTTCCTAGCATAGAATAATCAAATTTATTGAAATAACACATACAATGGTTAAAAAGGTTAATTTCCATCCTCACTTCGGTCATGGATTGCGCTTGGATAATCAGATATCGGGTGGTTCATAAGACAAAGCTTTGTCATTTTCTGCAAAACATGTGTTTTGGGAGTTTTGTAAAACAAAAGTTTCAAATAGGGTTTTGGACAAATGAATTGTAATTATAAAAACTAAGGTTTACCCACGTGAAATGATGATGAATATTATTTTGGGCTCATTACATGGTATTATGATGTTGAGCATATTTTAGTTGTAGCCAAATTCGACAAACCCAAATAAAAACAATAAACTGTAATAAGAGCCAAATGCAACACACTAGTTTTACTTGGTTACTGTTCTTATCTTTATTACCATTGGTGATATTCCGGGCACAAAACACATAGTAGCGTGTGACCAAACTTTTTCTATAAAAAAGAGTGCAATGCATGGGAGCCCACTGGTAGTATTTCTCTCTCC
>NW_021278365.1:0-1695 GCF_002162155.2 Triticum dicoccoides | reverse complement strand
TCAAGTTGGAGTGTCGTAGGTTAGCCTAGCCAAGAGTCAAAGCTGGCTTGCTGCAATAACTCCACCAACCCTTCTTGATACTATGCATGTATGTAGGATCTGATGTAAGTCTTGCTGAGTACCTTTGTACTCATGTTGCTATAATCTACATTTTTACAGAAGACGCTGCAACCCCTTCTGATGGGTTCTATGTAGACGTTGACATCAACGAGTAGGCTAAAGACCCAGGTGGTGACCTTGAGCTTGTGAAGGACCACGTAGTATAGCTAGGCTTTCCAAGCCTCTTTTATTTTACTAGTTGTCTGTACTCAGACAAGTTACTTCCGCTGCTGGTTTGTATGAATGTATGACTTGTATGTTGGGTCGTGAGACCCGTACCTTTGTGTATGTTATGTATGGCTCCCTGAGCCTTAAATAAAGTACTTGTGTCGTAGAGTCACGTTGTGATGGTTCGTTGTATTTGCACATATCGAGCATATTGTGTGTATGATTGAAATGCTTGGTATGTGTGGGATCTGACTATCTAGTTGTTTATCTTTAGTAGCCTCTCTTACCGGGAAATGTCTCCTAGTGTTACCGCTGAGCCATGGTAGCTTGCTACTGCTCTGGAACACTTAGGCTGGCCGGCATGTGTCCTTCTTCGTTCCTGTGTCTGTCCCTTCGGGGAAATGTCACGCTTTGAGTACCGGAGTCCTGTTAGCCCGCTACAGCCCGGTTTACCGGAGTCCTGCTAGCCCAGTGCTACAGCCCGGACCCACTTGCTGATGACCGACACGTTCGAAGCTGGGTCATGGATGCCTGTCCCTGTAAGTCTGTGCCACTTTGGGTTTACGACTAGTCATGTCAGCCCGGGCTCTTTATCATATGGATGCTAGCGACACTATCATATACGTGAGCCAAAAGGCGCAAACGGTCCCGGGAAAAGGTAAGACGACACCCGTGGGGATACCGTGCGTGAGGCCGCAAAGTGATATGAGGTGTTACCAGCTAGATCGATGTGACATCGAGTCGGGGTCCTGACAGCGTTGGCTTCAGAGCCGGACTGCCTGTAGGTTCTCCAAGCCAAACTGGTCGATGTTGAGTCTAGAAATTCTTTAGTTATATGTAGGGGAATTGTTTGTGGGTTGGAACGTAAGGCTCTTTTTACTCCTTATACCTTATGAATTTCTGATCTGAGTCAGTCCATTCTTCCACGGGGGTTAAGGAATTAGGATCTGTTCTCTCTATCAGGATCACGTGTTACTAATCAGTAGTACCTTATAAGTTTGATGGATACAAGCCTAGTTCAGTTCTACTACCACATTATGTTGTTAGAATGGATCCAGAACTTTGATATGATGATGTTGAGTGTGTATGAAATCCTTTGTCAAATGTCTCAAAATCCTTCTTGAGCATTTACAGCTGTTATGCTGCCGAAATTTCGCTAGAAATTCTAATGCCTTTGCATTATGATTGTGCTTTCAGATGGCCACTCGCGACCTTAATCAAGTGGTTCGCCTGACTCGATGCCTAGATGTACCCGGCCATACTGCTAAGTTGGTCAGGGTAATGACTGAGGCTGGATATCGCTGGTATCCCGAGTACACGGTCGAAGAGCAATTCCGAGACTTTAATCAAAGCCAGTATCTCTGCACTGTCAGGATATTTCCATCTTATCCTGGATCTACCGAGCCTCTTCACTGCTCCTATGGACTC
>NW_021278364.1:0-1406 GCF_002162155.2 Triticum dicoccoides | reverse complement strand
AGTGTTCCGGAGCAGTAGCAAGCTACCATGGCTCAGTGGAAACACTAGGAGACATTTCCCGGTAAGAGAGGCTACTAAAGATAAACAACTAGATGGTCAGATCCCACACATACCAAGCATTTCAATAACATACACACAATATGCTTGATATGTGCAAATACAACATGGCATCACAACATGACTCTACAAATCAAGTAATTTATTCAATAGGCTCCGAGGAGCGCGATATTACAATCATGGGTCTCATGACCCAACAATCAGAGCATACAAGTCAAAGCACAAGCGGAAGCTATCATGTCTGAGTACAGACATCTATAAATGAAAAAGGCTGAGAAGCCTGACTATCTATCAGATCCTGCCGAGGGCACAAGATCGTAGCTGAGGTAACAAGCTAAACGTCGAAGTCCACGCGAAACTACTAGCGAGACCGAAGTCTCTCTGCAAAAACATAAATAGGCAAACGTGAGTACAAATGTACCCAGCAAGACTTACATCAGAACTATCTACATATGCATCATTATCAACAAAGGGGATGGTGGGGTTTAACTGCAGCAAGCCAGCTTTGACTCGGTGGCTATCCTGAACTACGACTGCGAGTAACTCTTTTGAGGTGGCGCACACGAGTCCACATATTCACCATATCAATACACCACTATGGATCCGCTCCTGTCTCCCTACGAGATCGCCATCCATAGCACTCATGCTTATCTTGCGTATTTTAGAGTATCCACTTTCACTTGTCTATGAACTGATATAAGCAATCCAGAAGTCCTTTTCCGCGGACACGGCTATTCGAATAGATTAGGTTAACCCTGCAGGGGTGTACTTCTTCACACACGCTCTCACCACTTACCGCCGTTTACACGACATGTACTCGGCAACCTTCAAGCGGAAGCCCAACGTGGGTGTCGGCCACGGCCTGCCTAAACACTCAAGTCTCTAGTCCAGGTTTATCGCCTATTCGGGTTCCATCCATGAGGAGATCCGGCCGGAGTTTCGCTCACAGCCCCAAACGATGTGTACAGGGTTCCGTGACACCAAACGGGTGCCCGGTTTACCCGGCCACGTGCCTACCGCATCACAGCCCACCCCTACGGTCAGTGCTGTCCACGGCCTCCAGCATACTACAAACACCAGAAACTACTTGCAACTCCTGGACAGAGGACAAGGGTGATTAAGAAGCCGAGAGGGTCCATTGGTTTCGGGCCCAATGCGTGGTAGTAGCTGAATCATGGATCACAAACACAGAACTCAGTTCCTGAGGACGGCTGCAATGAGACAACCCACCATGTACTCCTACATGGCCTCTCACCGCTACCTTTACCAAATCGTGTTCACACACTTAGCTCACACACAGTAGGACATGTTCACACACCTCTGATTCATCCCCGATGAATCAGACCTGA
>NW_021278363.1:0-1441 GCF_002162155.2 Triticum dicoccoides | reverse complement strand
CAATATCTTATCAAGGTATGTGCTTTGTGAAAGACCTATGAGGCGTCTTGATCTATCTCTATAGATTTTGATGCCTAATATATAAGCAGCTTCTCCAAGGTCCTTCATTGAAAAACTTTTATTCAAGTAGGCCTTGATGCTGTCCAAGAGTTCTATATCATTTCCCATCAAAAGTATGTCATCTACATATAATATGAGAAATGCTACAGAGCTCCCACTCACTTTCTTGTAAACGCAGGCTTCTCCATAAGTCTGTGTAAACCCAAACGCTTTGATCATCTCATCAAAGCGAATGTTCCAACTCCGAGATGCTTGCACCAGCCCATAAATCGAGCATTGGAGCTTGCACACTTTGTCAGCATTCTTAGGATCGACAAAACCTTCCGGCTGCATCATATACAATTATTCCTTAAGGAAACCATTAAGGAATGCGGTTTTGACGTCCATTTGCCATATTTCGTAATCATAGAATGCGGCAATTGCTAACATGATTCAGACGGACTTCAGCTTTGCTACTGGTGAGAAAGTCTCATCGTAGTCAACCCCTTGAACTTGTCGATAACCCTTAGCGACAAGCCGAGCTTTATAGATGGTCACATTACCATCCGCGTCTGTCTTCCTCTTAAAGATCCATTTATTTTCTATGGCTCGCCGTTCAACAGGCAAGTCAGTCAAAGTCCATACTTCGTTTTCATACATGGATCCTATCTCGGATTTCATGGCTTCTAGCCATTTGTCGGAATCCGGGCCCGCCATCGCTTCTTCATAGTTCGAAGGTTCACCGTTGTCTAACAGCATGATTTCCAAGACAGGGTTGCCGTACCACTCTGGTGCGGAACGTGTCCTTGTGGACCTTCGAATTTCAGTAGGAGGTTGATCAGAAGTATCTTGATCATTATCATTAACTTCCTCTCTAGTCGGTGCTGGCACCTCAGGAACATTTTCTTGAGTTGCGCCATTTTCCGGTTCAAGAGGCAATACTTCATCAAGCTCTACTTTCCTCCCACTTACCTCTTTCGAGAGAAACTCTTTCTCCAGAAAGGACCCATTCTTGGCAACAAAGATCTTGCCTTCGGATCTGTGGTAGAAGGTGTACCCAATAGTTTCTTTTGGGTACCCTATGAAGACGCATTTTTCCGATTTGGGTTCGAGCTTTTCAGGTTGAAGTTTCTTGACATAAGCATCGCATCCCCAAACTTTTAGAAACGACAGCTTAGGTTTCTTCCCAAACCATAATTCATACGGTGTCGTCTTAACGGATTTCGACGGAGCCCTATTTAAAGTGAATGCGGCAGTCTCTAAAGCATAGCCCCAAAAAGAAAGCGGTAAATCGGTAAGAGACATCATAGATCGCACCATATCTAACAGAGTGCGATTACGACGTTCGGACACACCATTACGCTGAGGTGTTCCAGGCGGCGTGAGTTGTGAAACTATTCCA
>NW_021278362.1:0-1012 GCF_002162155.2 Triticum dicoccoides | reverse complement strand
TGAAATCAATGGGCATCAGGCAGGAGCTTCACGCTATATATGATGATGATGATGATGATGATGATGATGATGATGATGAGGCGAAGCAGGACACAGAAAGTCGTCGCAAAGGCAAAAAGGCCAAGAAGACCGGAAATGACTACCCTCCCGCGTGCTTCACTCTAAGTCAGGAGGAGATCGAGCAGTTTTTCACCTGCCTCCTAGGAGTAAAACTTCCTTACGGTTACGCGGGGAAGATAAGCAGATACCTAGACCCAGCGAAGCAGAAGTTCAGCGGGATGAAGTCTCACGACTGTCACGTGCTGATGACGTAGATACTTCCAGTTGCAATCCGTGGGATCATGGACGCGCACGTCCGTGAAACGCTATTTGGCCTATGCAACTTCTTCGACGTCATCTCTCGGAAGTCGATTGGCGTGAAGCAACTCAGAAGGCTACAGGAAGAGATCGTGGTGATACTATGCGAGCTTGAGATGTACTTCCCGCCCGCATTCTTCGACGTTATGGTGCATCTGCTGGTCCATATAGTGGAGGATATCATCCAACTCGGGCCGATGTTCCTGCACAGCATGATGCTGTTCGAAAGGATGAATGGTGTCATCAAAGGATACGTTCGCAACATGTCACGTCCAGAAGGAAGCATAGCCAGGGGCTTTCTGACCGAAGAGTGCATCTCCTACTGCACGAATTATCTAGGCATCGAGAACCCCGTTGGTCTACCCGTCAACAGGCACCTCGGCAGGCTCGCTGGATGGGGTCACCGTGAGGGTCGCCGCGAAATGCATGTCGACTTCGAGGGTCGACTCGCCGACTTTGAAAGAGCAAACCTAGTCGCGCTACAACACATAGACGTGGTCGATCCTTGGTTGGTAGAGCACAAAACCTTTATTAAAAAGACGTACAATGACCGAGGCCAACAGAGGACGGACGGAGATATACTCAAAGAGCACAACTCATGTTTCACGCGTTGGTTCAAGCATAAGCTTCTGTCGTACCCTTTACATGAGGATTC
>NW_021278361.1:0-1752 GCF_002162155.2 Triticum dicoccoides | reverse complement strand
TCCTCCCCCCCTTGGCTCCTTTATATACGGAGGCAGGGGCACCTCTAAACACACAAGTTGACACAAGTTGATCCACGTGATCGATTCCTTAGCCGTGTGCGGTGCCCCCTGCCACCATATTCCTCGATAATACTGTAGCGGAGTTTAGGCGAAGCCCTGCTGCTGTAGTTCATCAAGATCGTCACCACGCCGTCGTGCTGACGAAACTCTTCCCCGACACTTTGCTGGATCGGAGTCCGGGGATCGTCATCGAGCTGAACGTGTGCTCGAACTCGGAGGTGCCGTAGTTTCGGTGCTTGATCGGTTGGATCGTGAAGACGTACGACTACTTCCTCTACGTCGTGTCATCGCTTCCGCAGTCGGTCTGCGTTGGGTACATAGACAACACTCTCCTCTCGTTGCTATGCATCACATGATCCTGTGTGCGCGTAGGAAATTTTTTGAAATTACTACGAAACCCAACAGTGGCATCCGAGCCAGGTTATTGATGTTGATGTTATATGCACGAGTAGAACACAAGTGAGTTGTGGACGATACAAGTCATACTACCTACCAGCATGTCATATTTTGGTTCGGCGGTATTGTTGGACGAGACGACCCAGACCAACCTTACGCGTACGCTTACGCGAGACCGGTTCCCTCGACGTGCTTTGCACAGAGATGGCTTGCGGGCGACTGTCTCTCCAACTTTAGTTGAACCAAGTATGGCTACGCCCGGTCCTTGCGAAGGTTAAAACGGAGTCTATTTGACAAACTATCGTTGTGGTTTTGATGCGTAGGTGAGATTGGTTCTTACTTAAGTCCGTAGCAGCCACGTAAAAAATTGCAACAACAAAGTAGAGGACGTCTAACTTGTTTTTGCAGGGCATGTTGTGATGTGATATGGTCAAGGCATGATGCTGAATTTTATTGTATGAGATGATCATGTTTTGTAACCAAGTTATCGGCAACTGGCAGGAGCCATATGGTTGTCGCTTTATTGTATGCAATGCAATCGCGATGTAATGCTTAACTTTATTACTGAACGGTAGTGATAGTCGTGAAAGCATAAGATTGGCGAGACGACAACGATGCTACGATGGAGATCAAGGTGTCGCGCCGGTGACGATGGTGATCATGACGGTGCTTCAGAGATGGAGATCACAAGCACGAGATGATGATGGCCATATCATATCACTTATATTGATTGCATGTGATGTTTATCTTTTTATGCATCTTATCTTGCTTTGATTGACGGTAGCGTTATAAGATGATCTCTCATTAAATTATCAAGAAGTGTTCTCCCTGAGTATGCACCGTTGCCAAAGTTCTTCGTGCCCAGACACCACGTGATGATTGGGTGTGATAAGCTCTACGTCCATCTACAACGGGTGCAAGCCAGTTTTTGCACACGCAGAATACTCAGGTTAAACTTGACGAGCCTAGCATATGCAGATATGGCCTCGGAACACGGAGACCGAAAGGTCGAGCGTGAATCATATAGTAGATATGATCAACATAACGATGTTCACCATTGAAAACTACTCCATCTCACGTGATGATCGGTTATGGTTTAGTTGATTTGGATCACGTAATCACTTAGAGGATTAGAGGGATGTCTATCTAAGTGGGAGTTCTTAAGTAATATGATTAATTGAACTTAAATTTATCATGAACTTAGTACCTGATAGTATCTTGCTTGTTTATGTTGATTGTAGATAGATGGCTCGTGCTGTTGTTCCGTTGAATTTTAATGCGTTCCTTGAGAAAGCA
>NW_021278360.1:0-2745 GCF_002162155.2 Triticum dicoccoides | reverse complement strand
TTGTTTTTTGAAGGTTAAAAAAAGAAGAAAAACAATGGGCCAGGCCAAGGATGAAGGGGTGTGACGGACTGTGTATGTCTACTACATATACATGCCACATACGGAGGTGGGTATACCTTACGATCAAATGACCATACTACCCTTATACGGTTTGTGAGGGGGGTGTACCGAAGCAAGCCTCAAATTGTTAACATATTTGAAGATAAAGGGGAAGGAGAGCCCCCACCTCTGGCGCAGGTGATGCTAGGGAGGACGTCAGGGGTGGCAAGCATGGTTCACTGAGGTTGGGTAAACGGGGAGGTATACGCTTGGGCCAATCTTGTCAGCACCGGCGAGCATCTTGCATCTTGCGGTTTAGGTCGGCGACAAAAGCAAGATTGAGGGATCCATAAATAGAGGGATGAAGGGAAGAACCGGAAGGACTGCAGTAGAGGTTTATTGATTGGGGAAGATGAAGGGAACCATCATGGGTGGAAGGTGGAGGAAGAGGCGAAAGACCAAGGGACCGAATAGGGCTAACGCTTCGGGAGAAAATTTGGAGATGCAACGATGTTTTGTACGTGGGTTTCTAGTTCATTTGTGGCTGCATTTGTGGCAGGGAATGTACGCTAGCTGCTGGTTTAGGCTAGCCATAATGGGGGTAACATAACTAGTATCATGTACTTGGGACTCGTTAACATGCTTATGTGGCAGGCAACTAAAGAAGAGAGAGAGGGTCATAGTAACATAGGTAGATACCGTATCATAATAAATATTATGCTACTATGTGTCATGCATGGCAATAAATGAGACCATATATGATACTACTTTATGATACTATGCACTATGGATGTAGTATCATACACTAGTATCATATGCATGATACTACTGTATGTTACTCCCCACTATGACCAGCCTTATGGGAAGGCCGGGAAAGTGATGACATGGCCTCGTGGGATCAGTTTTTGCTGAGATGGCATAGTTGCTAATGTGGACAGTGTGCAGAGAATAGGAAGTAGTGGGGAGCAACTTCTTAAGAATGGTAGATTTGCACAACATAAATTTAAATATGCATTATTATATCAAAATAAAAATAGATGTACTCAGGTATGTATGTGAAATTAAGTTCGCGAAAAAGTTAGTAAATTTAACATGAATGCTACATACAGGAAGAGAATTACATTATGAACCTGACTTTTGTAACTTTAATTGATTGACTGACTTGAATGACTAATACTATATAAATTTTGACCGACTTGAATGACTAATAGTTAGTCGTAAAATTAAATGTATGCTTCAGTTATAAAATTTTAGAGTTAATTTATGCATTGTATAGTAGCACATGGATGAGAGAGGCCATATGCAGGACGAGCTCGCATGCTCATGTTAGGCCCCATTGTTTTTTGAAGGTTAAAAAAAGAAGAAAAACAATGGGCCAGGCCAAGGATGAAGGGGTGTGACGGACTGTGTATGTCTACTACATATACATGCCACATACGGAGGTGGGTATACCTTACGATCAAATGACCATACTACCCTTATACGGTTTGTGAGGGGGGTGTACCGAAGCAAGCCTCAAATTGTTAACATATTTGAAGATAAAGGGGAAGGAGAGCCCCCACCTCTGGCGCAGGTGATGCTAGGGAGGACGTCAGGGGTGGCAAGCATGGTTCACTGAGGTTGGGTAAACGGGGAGGTATACGCTTGGGCCAATCTTGTCAGCACCGGCGAGCATCTTGCATCTTGCGGTTTAGGTCGGCGACAAAAGCAAGATTGAGGGATCCATAAATAGAGGGATGAAGGGAAGAACCGGAAGGACTGCAGTAGAGGTTTATTGATTGGGGAAGATGAAGGGAACCATCATGGGTGGAAGGTGGAGGAAGAGGCGAAAGACCAAGGGACCGAATAGGGCTAACGCTTCGGGAGAAAATTTGGAGATGCAACGATGTTTTGTACGTGGGTTTCTAGTTCATTTGTGGCTGCATTTGTGGCAGGGAATGTACGCTAGCTGCTGGTTTAGGCTAGCCATAATGGGGGTAACATAACTAGTATCATGTACTTGGGACTCGTTAACATGCTTATGTGGCAGGCAACTAAAGAAGAGAGAGAGGGTCATAGTAACATAGGTAGATACCGTATCATAATAAATATTATGCTACTATGTGTCATGCATGGCAATAAATGAGACCATATATGATACTACTTTATGATACTATGCACTATGGATGTAGTATCATACACTAGTATCATATGCATGATACTACTGTATGTTACTCCCCACTATGACCAGCCTTATGGGAAGGCCGGGAAAGTGATGACATGGCCTCGTGGGATCAGTTTTTGCTGAGATGGCATAGTTGCTAATGTGGACAGTGTGCAGAGAATAGGAAGTAGTGGGGAGCAACTTCTTAAGAATGGTAGATTTGCACAACATAAATTTAAATATGCATTATTATATCAAAATAAAAATAGATGTACTCAGGTATGTATGTGAAATTAAGTTCGCGAAAAAGTTAGTAAATTTAACATGAATGCTACATACAGGAAGAGAATTACATTATGAACCTGACTTTTGTAACTTTAATTGATTGACTGACTTGAATGACTAATACTATATAAATTTTGACCGACTTGAATGACTAATAGTTAGTCGTAAAATTAAATGTATGCTTCAGTTATAAAATTTTAGAGTTAATTTATGCATTGTATAGTAGCACATGGATGAGAGAGGCCATATGCAGGACGAGCTCGCATGCTCATGTTAGG
>NW_021278359.1:0-2592 GCF_002162155.2 Triticum dicoccoides | reverse complement strand
GTCCACGCACACGCTTCGGCAATGCGGCATCACCAAGCGCATAATGAGGGGCGACGTCTCGCCTCTTCCGGCTCCGGCTCCAGGCGCGGGTCAACCGCCTCCGCCTCCTCCACCACCCCCAGCCGGCGGTGCCATGCGTGATGATGTCTACCCGAATTAGAACGCGGCCAATGTTGTCTTCACCAGCATCGGCGACGACAAGCGCAGCGAACGTCTCCTTCGGCAGGAGGTGAACACCATCATCCCGGCCAAGACGGAATACATACACTGGTCCGTCCGCCCGGTCACATGGACCCGGGAAGACCACCCGGCTGTCATGCCGAATCCGGGTGGCTACGCCCTCGTCCTCAGCCCCACCATCATCGTGCCCTGGCACACGTGCAAGTTTTCCCGAGTCCTCATCGACGGTGGCAGCAGCATCAACATCCTCTACCGCGACACCATGACCAAACTCGGCCTCGAGGCCAAGGACCTAGAGCCAACCCGGACGATCTTCCACGGCATCGTTCCCGGCCTCTCCGGCTCTCCCATTGGCCGGGTCCGGCTCGACGTCGTGTTCGGCGACAGCAATCACTTTCGGCGCGAGCCGATCTGGTTCGAGGTGGTGGACCTGTCCAGTACGTACCACACACTACTGGGCCGGCCCGCGTTTGCTAAGTTCATGGTGGTCCCCCACTACGCTTACCTGAAGATGAAGCTGCCGGGTCCGAAGGGCCTCATCACCATCACCGGCGACTACCGCAAGTCCCTGGAGTGCGCCCAAGACGGTGCCAAGCTGGCCGAGTCGCTGGTCATAGCTGAGGAGCGGCGCCAGCTCGACCAGATCATAGACCTGGCTAACGAGACATCAGCCGCACCGATCCCGACCGAGGAGCCGGTTGACAAGGCCGCCTTCAAGCCCTCCAAGGAGACCAAGAAAGTGAAGCTGAACCCGGAAGACCCCAGCTGCAGCAAGTACGTGGTCGTAGGCACCCGCCTCGAGAGAAAATAGGAAGGCGAGCTCATCGACTTCCTCCATGAGAATCGGGATATTTTTGCATGGACCCTAAAGGACATGCCGGGTATCCTGAGGAAGTACGCCGAGCACAAACTCCACGTCCGCAAGGACGCCAAGCCTGTCCGCCAACCCCTACGACGTTTCTCTGAAGAGAAGAGAAGAACCATCAGTGAAGAAGTCGCCAAGCTTTTGGCAGCTGGCTTCATCATGGAAGTGTTCCACCCCGAGTGGATTGCCAACCCAGTCCTCGTCCTGAAGAAGAACAACACCTAGCACATGTGCATCAACTACAGTTGCCTGAACAAGGCTTGTCCCAAGGATCCATTCACCCTCCCGCGGATCGACCAAGTCATCGACCGACTGCCGAGTGTGAGCTCCTGTCCTTCCTAGATGCTTACTCCGGCTACCACCAGATCAAGCTGGACCTAGCTGATGCCCTGAAGACATCCTTCATCACGCCCTTTGGGGCGTATTGCTACATCACCATGTCATTCGGCTTGAAGAACGCCGGCGCCACCTTCCAGCACTGCATGTAGAAATGCTTGCTGCCGCAACTCGGCCGCAACATCCATGTTTACGTGGACGACATCGTGGTGAAGACCAAGCAACACCTCATGCTCCTCGACGACCTGAAGGAAACATTTGCCAACCTGCGCGAATACGAAGTCAAGATCAACCCAGAGAAATGCGTTTTCGGCGTCCCGGCCGGAAAGCTACTAGGATTCCTCGTCTCAGAGCATGACATTGAGGCGAACCCGGAGAAGATCAAGGCCATCGAGCGTATGCGCAAGCCAGTTTGGTTACACGATGTCCAGAAGTTCACCGGCTGCTTGGCCTCGGTCAACCGGTTTCTCAGCCGGCTGGGTTAGAGGGCCTTGCCCCTGTACCAGTTGATGAAGAAGAAGACGTCGTTCGAATGGAACGACCAGGCGGACGAGGCTTTCCGGGATCTCAAGCACATGCTCTCCACCGCACCAGTCCTGGCCGCGCCGACCGAGAAGGAGCCGATGTTGCTCTACATTGCCGCAACCTCATGGTCGATCAGCACGGTGTTACGGTGTGTACCTCACCACCAAGAAATTGAAGCAGTACTTCCAAGAGCACGTTGTCACCGTGGTCAGCACGCCCCCCCTCGGCGAGATCATCGGGTGTCGGGACGCCTCTGGCCGGGTCGCCAAGTGCATGCTCGAGCTAGCCGGCCACACCATCTTCTACGAGCCCCGCACCACGATCAAGTCTCAGGCCCGGGCCGACTTCCTCGTTGACTGGACCGAGACCCAGTACCTACAGCCGCCAGCGAACTCAAGCGCTGGCGCATGCACTTCGACGGCTCCAAGATGAGTCTCGGCCTAGGGGCCAGCATTATGATGTCTTCTCCGAAGGGCGACCGACTTCGCTACACACTCCAGACCCACTTCGCCGCCTCCAACAACGTCGCCAAATACGAAGCCCTTGTGCATGGCCTCCGGCTTGCCAAGGAACTCGGCATCCGACGCATCCTGTGCTACGGCGACTCGGATCTGGTGGTGCTACAGTGCTCCGGTGAGTGGGACGCCCGCGACCCCTGTTGGGAAACGCGGTAATTTCAAAAAAAA
>NW_021278358.1:0-957 GCF_002162155.2 Triticum dicoccoides | reverse complement strand
GGGAAACGTTTATAAGCGGTCGACCGGCTGAGTTTTCGGCCGGTCCGCACCGCTCACTCACGCACACGCTCGTCTGCAGGTGGACCATGCACCGAACGACCCACATCCCCTTTACCTTATCTCTTCAAGGACGATGAGATCCACTCATTTCTCCCTCACGACGAACACAACTTCTCTGGTCCACGAGCTCTGCTCCCCCTCTCCCTTCATCTGTAGGTGCTTGCTCTCCCCCATCGGCGACAAGCCGTGCCGGCCAGCCATGGCTGCTCGTCGACTAGCTGGTGCTCCTCCGCCATGGCAGCTCGTCAGTCCCAGCGTCACACGCAACACCCACTCCCTCTTTTTCTTCCCTCGGAGGTCCATTGAGTCCCTGCTCATTCGCGAACCCCGCGGACCGCGCCGGTGCTGATGCTGCCGCCGACGGCCACCCGCTGCAGCTATCACGTTGTAGCAAGCTCCCCACCAAGTGGGCGAACGAGTTGCTGGAACCGGCCTCAATGGGAGCTACAATCAGCTGCAATTTTTGCTACAAGTGGGTTTTTGTTTTGCTGGAATCAGTAACTTTTTTCTAGAATCTCTAATTGAGGGTGTTTGTTGCTGGAACCAACTTTAATTTTGCTACCACCGTATACATTTTTTGCTACCACCATATATGTTCTTTGCTACTACCTTTTTTCAATTTTCGCTTTTTTGCTGGATCCATCTCTTTTTGCTGAAACCAGTTTCAATTTTTTTGCTACCACCGTCCTACTTTTTTGATTTTTTGCTGGAACCAGCGAATTATTTTGCTACATCCAACATTGATTTTTGCTGGAACCAGTCGACCGTCAGCTACCACCGCCGGCGCGACAGAGCTACAAACATGGTGGGAAAATGCTACAACCGGCATATAAATTCGCTACGGGGGGCATTTTTATTTGCTGGAACTAGTCGAGCGTCGATGCGACGGAGCTGCAT
>NW_021278357.1:0-1022 GCF_002162155.2 Triticum dicoccoides | reverse complement strand
TTTGGTAAAGGTAGCGGTGAGAGGCCATGTAGGAGTACATGGTGGGTTGTCTCATTGCAGCCGTCCTCAGGAACTGAGTTCTGTGTTTGTGATCCATGATTCAGCTACTACCATGCATTGGGCCCGAAACCAATGGACCCTCTCGGCTTCTTGATCACCCTTGTCCTCTGTCCAGGAGTTGCAAGTAGTTTCTGGTGTTTGTAGTATGCTGGAGGCCGTGGGCAGCGCTGACCGTAGGGGTGGGCTGTGATGCGGTAGGCACGTGGCACGGTGTACCGGGCGCCCGTTTGGTGTCTCGGGAACCCTGTTCACATTGTTTGGGGCTGTGAGCGAAACTCCGGCCGGATCTCCTCATGGATGGAACCCGAATAGGCGATAAACCTGGACTAGAGACTTAGGTGATTAGGTAGGTCGTGGCCGACACCCACGTTGGGCTTCCGCTTGAAGGTTGCCGAGTACATGTCGTGTAAACGACGGTAAGTGGTGAGAGCGTGTATGAAGAAGTACACCCCTGCAGGGTTAACCTAATCTATTCGAATAGCTGTGTCCGCGGAAAAGGACTTCTGGATTGCTTATATCAGTTCATAGACAAGTGAAAGTGGATACTCTAAAATACGCAAGATAAGCGTGAGTGCTATGGATGGCGTTCTCGTAGGGAGACGGGAGCGGATCCATAGTGGTGTATTGATATGGTGAATATGTGGACTCGTGTGCGCCACCTCAAAAGAGTCGCTTGCAGTCGTAGTTTAGGATAGCCACCGAGTCAAAGCTGGCTTGCTGCAGTTAAACCCCACCACCCCTTTGTTGATAATGATGCATATGTAGTTAGTTCTGATGTAAGTCTTGCTGGGTACATTTGTACTCACGTTTGCCTATTTTATGTTTTGCAGAGAGACTTCAGTCTCACTAGTAGTTCCGCTTGGACTTCGACGTTTAGCTTGTTACCTCAGCTACGATCTTGTGCCCTCGGCAGTATCTGGTAGATAGTCAGGCTTCTCAGCCTTTTTCATTTATAGTTGTCT
>NW_021278356.1:0-1934 GCF_002162155.2 Triticum dicoccoides | reverse complement strand
AAGAATATGATAAAGCAATCTAAATATTAAAAATATATATGAAGTATTGATAATGGTGGGGATCCGGAAGCGGTCTTGGTCTGGTCGTTGGACACAAACGAAGTACACGAAGTTGCAATGGCTAACTTTTAACTAAACAAATCCCAAGGAAAAGCTACTAGATGGATCTACTTATATAGGAGCAAGGGGTGGAGGCCAAGGAGGTGGGAGGACGTCCCGATGCAGCCTAAAACTAAATCTAGGCCGTACAAGGCCAATGGGCCCAAGTGAAGGTGATGTAACACCTTTGGACTTGTAGTTTGACTCGGATTCTGCTGCAGCATCAGATTGTTTCGTCCACAACTCAACGCTCCGGACGAATTTGAAGGTGATTCCAGTTGGGTTGGAAAGTGCACGAAATCTAGTTTCCAACAAAAAAAGAATCACCCAATTCGGAGTCCGTATGAAAAACTTGTGTGCGTTTTGAGTCAGGTATGTCTGTGCAGTCCGAATCTGAATCCAGAACGTGAGAGACTTGGACTCTATCTTCTCTTGGGCCAAAAGTGACGTGAGAGAACTTTTTGGACAGCAAATAAACATCTCTTTCTTCCTTATCTTCATATGTGGATTGTACAAATGTCCCATACACCTGCAATTAGACAAAACACAAAAGTGTGTGAAATATTTTTGTTCTGGATAATATAAATAGATTATTGAATAGTTTGCACTAGAAATCACCTGACAAATATGCATATATGCAATATTTTTGGTCATATCCAAGGTAGTCATGTCCTCATCACAAGGGGTGGCGGCCAAGGAGGTGGGAGGACGTCCCAAGGCAGCCTAAAACTAAATCTAGGTCGTACAAGGCCAATGGGCCCAAGTGGAGGTGATGTAACACCTTTGGACTTGTAGTTTGACTCGGATTCTGCTGCAGCATCAGATTGTTTCGTCCACAACTCAACGCTCCGGACGAATTTGAAGGTGATTCCAATTGGGTTGGAAAGTGCACGAAATATAGTTTCCAACAAAAAAAGAATCACCCAATTCGGAGTCCGTATGAAAAACTTGTGTGCGTTTTGAGTCAGGTATGTCTGTGTAGTCCGAATCTGAATCCAGAACGTGAGAGACTTGGACTCTATCTTCTCTTGGGCCAAAAGTGACGTGAGAGAACTTTTTGGACAGCAAATAAACATCTCTTTCTTCCTTATCATCATATGTGGATTGTACAAATGTCCCATACACCTGCAATTAGACAAAACACAAAAGTGTGTGAAGTATTTTTGTTTTGGATAACATAAATAGATTATTGAATAGTTTGCACTAGAAATCACCTGACAAGTATGCATATATGCACTATTTTTGGTCATAGTGTTGCAACTTCTTAATCATGTCACGAGTATAATAAGCAGGGACGAAAGTATGTCGCATGGCAAGTTTCAAATCATCCCAAGTAGTAGGTATATAATCAGGGTGTAACCGACAATATTCACTCGACCAAACCAAAGCATAACCAGTGAAAGAACCAACCGCAACCTTAACCTTTTTATGTTCATTGAAATTATGGGAAGCAAATATATTTTTTATGTTGAACTCCCATTCAATATATAAAGCAGGTTTAAAACGGCCATTAAATGGTGGTATAGATACATTAACCTGATCATGTGCATTTGGATGTTTGTGCACCTCTCGTGACGGTTGTGGTATTTGCAAAGGTGGTGGCACGTCTCCCGCGATTGACAAAGCCCATGAATTGACTCTGGATCCTGTCATGATTAGTAGAACAAGAAACAAAACCCAAAAATAATGTTCCTATAACTACTAGGATGTGGTGGTAAAACGCTCACAGTAAAGCAAATATCAATGTCTTACAAGTTCTTACCATGCAGCAGGCGTTGATCGGCAACAAAGGTGTCAAGTAACTCCGAATATTGAGTAAAGCGATTGCCAGGGGA
>NW_021278355.1:0-1619 GCF_002162155.2 Triticum dicoccoides | reverse complement strand
TGTCGCTAGCATCCATATGATAAGGAGCCCGGGCTGACATGACTAGTCGTAAACCCAAAGTGGCACAGACTTACAGGGACAGGCATCCATGACCCAGCTTCGAACGTGTCGGTCATCAGCAAGTGGGTCCGGGCTGTAGCACTGGGCTAGCAGGACTCCGGTAAACCGGGCTGTAGCGGGCTAACAGGACTCCGGTACTCAATGCGTGACATTTCCCCGAAGGGACAGACACAGGAACGAAGAAGGACACATGCCGGCCAGCCTAAGTGTTCCAGAGCAGTAGCAAGCTACCATGGCTCAGCGGTAACACTAGGAGACATTTCCCGGTAAGAGAGGCTACTAAAGATAAACAACTAGGTAGTCAGATCCCACACATACCAAGCATTTCAATCATACACACAATATGCTCGATATGTGCAAATACAACGAAGCATCACAACATGACTCTACGACACAAGTACTTTATTTAAGGCTCGGAGAGCCATACATAACATACACAAAGGTACGGGTCTCACAACCCAACATTCAAGTCATACAGTCATACAAACCAGCAGCGGAAGTAACTTGTCTGAGTACAGACAACTAGTAAAATAAAAGAGACTTGGAAAGCCTAGCTATACTACATGGTCCTTCAGAAGCTCAGGGTCACCACCTGGGCCTTTAGCCTACTCGTTGATGTCAACGTCTACATAGAACCCATCAGAAGGGGTTGCAGCGTCTTCTGTAAAATGTAAATTATAGCAACATGAGTACAAAGGTACTCAGCAAGACTTACATCAGATCCTACATACATGCATATTATCAAGAAGGGTTGGTGGAGTTATTGCAGCAAGCCAGCTTTGACTCTTGGCTAGACTATCCTACGATACTCCAACTTGAAATGGTTTTGCGCACACGAGTCCACTACTCACCACTTCAATACACTACCGAGGATCCACCTCCGTCTCCCTATGGAAGAGCCATCCTCGGCACTCACACTTATCTTGAGGCTTTTAGCAGTTTCCATTTACTTGTCTATGAACTGTATAGGCAACCAAGTAGTCCTTTACCGCGGACGCGGCTATTCGAATAGATCATGTTAACCCTGCAAGGGTTAACATTCTTCATACACGCTCTCACCACTTACCGTCGTTTACACGACATGTACTCAGCAACCTTCAAGCGGAAGCCCAACGTGGGTGTCGGCCACGACCTACCTAACCACCTAAGCCTCCAGTCCAGGTTTATCGCCTATCCAGGTTCCATCCGCAGGGAGTCCGGCCGAGGTTTCCCATACGGCCCCGAACGATGTGAATAGGGTTCCCGAGATACCTAACGGGTATTCGGTACACCCGGCCACGTACCTACCGCATCACAGCCCACCCCTACGGTCAGCGCTGTCCACGGCCTCCAGTAGGCTACAAACACCAGAAACTACTTGCAACTCCTGGACGGAGAACTAGGGTGAATAAGAAGCCGAGAGGGTCCATTGGTTTCGGGCCCAATGCATGGTAGTAGCTGTATCTTAAATCACACATACAGATCTCAGTGCTTAAGGTCGGCTTCAATGAAACAACCCACCATGTACTCCTACATGGCCTCTCATCGATACCTTTACCAAATCGTGTTCACCACACCAC